>NC_057796.1:113462190-113714464 GCF_018294505.1 Triticum aestivum
TCTTTCCCGTATGGCCCATTAAGGCCCAATACTTCCCCGACGAATTCCCGTAACTCTCCGGTACTCCAAAAAATACCTGAAACTCGGAACCTTTCCCATGTCCGAATACAGCCTTCCAATATATCGATCTTGTACCTCTCGACCATTTTGAGAGTCCTCATCATGTCCGTGATCTCATCCGGGACTCCGAACAACCTTCGGTCATCAAATCACATAAACTCATAATACAAATCGTCATCGAACGTTAAGCGTGCGGACCCTACAGGTTCGAGAACTATGTAGACATGACCGAGACACATCTCCTATCAATAACCAATAGCGGAACCTGGATGCTCATATTGGCTCCTACATATTCTATGAAGATCTTTATCGGTCAAACCGCATAACAACATACGTTGTTCCCTTTGTCATCGGTATGTTACTTGCCCGAGATTCGATCGTCGGTATCACCATACCTAGTTCAATCTCGTTACCGGCAAGTCTCTTTACTCGTTCCGTAATGCATCATCCCGTAACTAACTCATTAGTCACCTTGCTTGCAAGGCTTATAGTGATGTGCATTACCGAGAGGGCCCAGAGATACCTTTCCGATACACGGAGTGACAAATCCTAATCTTGATCTATGCCAACCCAACAAACACCTTCGGAGACACCTGTAGAGCATCTTTATAATCACCCAGTTACGTTGTGATGTTTGATAGCACACAAGGTGTTCCTCCGGTATTCGGGAGTTGCATAATCTCATAGTTAGAGGAATATGTATAAGTCATGAAGAAAGCAATAGCAATAAAACTTAACGATCATAATGCTAAGCTAACGGATGGGTCTTGTCCATCACATCATTCTCCTAATGATGTGATCCCGTTCATCAAATGACAACACATGTCTATGGTCAGGAAACTTAACCATCTTTGATTAACGAGCTAGTCTAGTAGAGACATACTAGGGACACTTTGTTTTGTCTATGTATTCACACATGTATCAAGTTTCCGGTTAATACAATTCTAGCATGAATAATAAACATTTATCATGATATAAGGAAATATAAATAACAACTTTATTATTGCCTCTAGGGCATATTTCCTTCACTAAGTACTCCCTCTAGCTATCTATGCTTTTTCTCGTCTCAAACTCTATTCATGCTACATCACAAAGTTTGAACAAGTCGAATTCGGACCCTCTGAGTGAGGAGCACTCGGAGCCACCGATCTGTCAAGGGCTTAACTTACAAAACCTCTTAATGCCTTTCGGTCAGACCAACTCACTCCTACTCGGTCTCACCGAACTCATTAAGTTGATCTAGGTTTTTATCTCGGTGCAACCGATTTGAACTATTCGGTCACACCGAGTTGCAGCAACTACTAGCAGTTATGCATCTCGGTGCCACCGAGTCGTTCCACTCGGTCACACCGATAGCGTCTGGGTATATATACCGCGGGTTGAAATTTTGGAAACTCCTCCAAACCACTCGACCGTGCCTCCCAGCACTGCCGCCCCTTTGGTCTCCGGATCGTCGCTGTCGTCGCCAGTGACCTCCTGCCGCCGGTCTCCGCTGCTGTCAATGGAATCCTCACCGCTTTGCCGCCGTAGCAAGTCCGTCGCCAAGTTAGGGTACGGATTTGACCCTTGGTGCTTTCCATAACTCCGATTCTTGCACAAAGTATAATGCCTATGTTCTTCTCACGTATGAGATTGATCTATCCACCAAAAGAACTCCTCAGAATAGATTTGATGCAAAAAACTTAGGGTTAGGTTTCCGCTGAACTCATCTCGGACCTACCGATCTGAGGATCTCGGTCACACCGATTGGCCCTGGCCATTGCACAAGTACAACTCGATCTGACCAAGTGTACTGATCTGTGCGACCGAAATCACTAGCATCTCGGAGTCACCGAACTGCATTTTGGTCTGACCGAAACTGTGTGTTTAGACTCTATTAGTGCTTCGGTCTCACCGAGTTTGTCAAATCGGTAGCTCCGAAATGCTTTCTGCAGAAAACTAAAATTAAGTTTTTGTCTCAATATTTTTGCAAAATAAGCTGCACTTTGTGATGCTCATCCACTCTATCTATACCCAACTATTCACAGGGTCAATTTCAGCAATGTCAGAGGGCAGTGATAGTCAGAACAAGTCTGAAGAGCAGCTCAACCTCAGTGAGGGCACTAGTCCCTCAAGAAGCTATGATAAGGGGAGCAGAAGCACTCCCAGTAACTTGCCTAAGGTAGCAACTAGGCAAAGGAAGAAGAGAACATCTGAATCTGAGGATGAGGATTTTGTCATGGAGGAGGAGGTGACCTCCAAGAAGAAAGTACTCAAGAAAGAGTATGCTGCTGCTGCCACAAAGCCTGTAATATAGAAGAAGGCTCCTGCTAAGAGAGCTCCGATGTCAAAGGCCAGAGCCTCAACTTAAGAAACTATGGAATTCACTCTTGAACCAAGAGAGGAAGAGGCTGTTGGAGGAAAGAAGAGGAAGGAGAGAGTCAGAAAGACTATTGCAAGAGTCATTGGAAAACCTTCTATGATGAGAGATTCTGATGAAGATGAGGAGGAGGAAGAGCCCGTTGCACCTCCTGCAAAGACTCAGAAACTTATGGGGGATGCCATAAGGATTGAGGCTGCTCAATCTAAGCCCAAGTCTGCCCCCAAGCCTTCAGCTCAAGCTCAAGCTCCCAAGCCATCTGCACCAAAGAGATCTACCAAGAACATCCCTACTGCTGAAAAGAATAAGACCCCAGTGTCTGAAGCTCAAGAAGAAGAAGAGACACTAGTGCTAAAAAAACTCAAGCCCGAGATTCCAGATCATAGTGATGATCATCCTGTGGCAGAAAATATGAAGCTAAGAAAGGATGCAGGTCCGAGACTTTGGAGAAAGACTGATCCCTATGCCACCAGGAGAAGAACTGCTATGGACTATCGCTTTCACACCAAGGAACATTAGGATTTCTATGAGACTGTCCTTTTGGACAAGAAGCCCATAGTATGTGACATGAAATGGGTTGACTGGAAATACATTGATGACAATGAATTTTTTTCCAAGTGTGCATGAGAGCTTCAGAATGAATGAAGTTGACAAGTTTGTTGGTCAGAAGTTGACTAAGTGGAACAATGAGATGATCATGCAATTCTATTCCACTGCTCACTTCTACCCTGATGGAAAGATTGTCTAGATGACTGAAGGTACAAGGTATCAATCAACTATCTCAGAATGGGCCAAGCTGATCAATGCTCCAGAGGAATAGGAGAATGACATTGATGTGTATGCTAAGCCTAGGAAGGATCATAACTCCATGGCTAACATGTACAAGACTATTCCAGATGATGCCCTGGAGACTCACAAGTTTGGATCTATCTACTTCCTGCTTGCTGGCCTGACCACAATCAACACCATATTGAGGTACACTCTTTTGCCCAAGTCAGGAGATCATAGAATGATCCGTGGTCACTCCATCAACTTGCTCCACTTGTTTGATGTACCTCAAAAGTTCAAGGTAATGAGCTTGATTGTTGAGACAGTGAAGAGAACATCTGCTGATCAAAAGAGATCTTCTGGATATGCCCCTCACATTCAAATGTTGATCAATTTCAAGATGGAAACTGGGACATATCTTCTTGATAGAGAGCATCTTCCCCTGAGGCCAGACTTTGGGGACAATGAGATTGTCATGGATCCTTCCCATCCTACTTGTGCTGAAGCCCAGGAGAAGAGAAAGAAAGCAAAGGCTGCAAAAGCAGCAAGTGCACCCGATGCCTCCATAGTTATGCTCAAGACCAAGCAAGATCAACTCAGTTATCTGCTTGAGGCTACAATGAGGATTGAGAAGGGCTTGGCCACCCTGACTCAAAACCAGGAAAGTCTTGAGAGGATTATTGAGACTAAATTTCATGACCTAGAAGTGAAGGTCATTGAGATACAGACTACTACGGAGAAGCTCCAAGAAGAAGCCGAGGACAGGGAGGATAGACCAACTACATATACTTTCCAGAGAGTGCCAAGGGCACAAAGGTCATCAGCAGTGCCAGCTGTCAGAGACTCCAGGACTACTACTTCAGCACCTGCAGCAACTGCCACGGTTGCACCTCCAGTGTCAACCCCTCCAGCTCCATAGACTTCTACCGAAGCTTTTGCAGATGCCCTCCTCTCCATGCCATCTACGTACACCGAAGCAACAAGCCAGAAGACCCCTTTAGGAGCTCCCGGAGATCGTGCCTAGAGTGCCGTATAGCACCATACGTTTTTGAACTTTTTGGTAACTTGTTGCCAAAGGGGAAGAAAGTGTATAGATCTTAGGCTTTGAGAGAGAGAGAGAGTGTGTGTGTGTGTTGGTTTTATTTGCTTCTCTTGCCACTTTGATCGTTTGGTTGTTTGATTGCTATGCTACTATTTGTGCTATGCTCATGAGATACTTATGTGATCATGTGTTTGATCATACTATGCTTAATGTGTGGTTGCTTGCTTATATCCATGAATTTGTGTATGATCAATCACTTGTACCCTTGGTGATGAGTGCATATTATTTAAATCTTATCATTTTGAGCGCTCCACCAAGATGTATGTGACATGGAAGAGTGACCCATGATCCTAATCGATTGTGCATTTGCATTCAAAAGCAAACTTTAAATAATGCACAAATTTAGGGGGAGCTCTTGCTTATCACATACTTCTCAAAGCTATGATGTATTTCATTCATATTATCATTTGTCAAAGCTTTGATCTATATGTTGTCATCAATTACCAAAAAGGGGGAGATTGAAAGTGCAACTCATCCCCTGGTGGTTTTGATAATTCATAACAACATATAGCTCATTGAACTAATGTCCATTCAAGTTAAATATTTCAGAAAGTTCAATGATTGGCATGGCATGGACTAGAGATGTGGACCCCTCGAAATGCTAAGGACAAAGATTGGCAAAAGCTCAAGACTCTTCATTTCTATTTTAGTGATCCAAGATCACATTGAGTCCATAGGAAAGCCAATACTATTAAAAGGGGATGAGGTGTTGCTTAATGGTCTAGTTGCTCAAAGTGCTTAGTGATATTGCTCCAAAAGCCCTCAACCACTTTCTCATTTCCAAATATGTCCAAAACCCAAAGTCAAGCCCCACCAAACCATTCTATCCGGCGCCACCGAGTTCAGTTGACATAGCCACTGCCAGAAACCCTAGACAATTTGGTCACACCGATACGGATCTCGGTCTCACCGGGATGGCCTTGCAAACTCTCTGTTGCCCGTTGCAACTATTTCGGTCTCACCAAAATGTGCGATTGGTCTCACCGAGTTTGTTTGCCATCCTCTCTGTTGCCTTATTGCTTCACTTCGGTCTAACCGAGTTGATGCAATTGGTGCCACCGAGTTGATGTTTGCCCTAAGCCCTAGCACATCGGTCCCACAGAGTTGTTCTTGTTGGTCCCACCAAGATTCCTAACATTCACATTTCAAACTAAATCGGTCTCACCGAGTTCTTTTATTCGGTCTGACCGAGTTGGGTCAAATGTGTGTAACGGTTGGATTTTGTGTGGAGGCTATATATACCCGTCCACCCCTTCTCCATTTCTGAGAGAGCCATCAGAATGTGCCTACACTTCCACTACTCATTTTCTGAGAGAGAGCCACCTACTCATGTGTTGAGACCAAGATATTCCCATCCTACCACTAGAATCTTGATCTCTAGCCTTCCCCAAGTTGCTTTCCACTCAAATCATCTTTCCACCATAGCCAAATCTATGTGAGAGAGTTGAGTGTTGGGGAGACTATCATTTGAAGCACAAGAGCAAGGAGTTCATCATCAACACACCATCTATTACCTTTTGGAGAGTGGTGTCTCCTAGATTGGTTAGGTGTCGCTTGGGAGCCTCTGACAAGATTGTGGAGTTAAACCAAGAAGTTTGTAAGGGCAAGGAGATCGCCTACTTTGTGAAGATCTACCCGAGTGAGGCAAGTCCTTCGTGGGCGATGGCCATGGTGGGATAGACAAGGTTTCTTCTTCATGGACCCTTCGTGGGTGGAGCCCTGCATGGACTCGCGCAACCGTTACCCTTCGTGGGTTGAAGTCTCCATCAACGTGGATGTACGATAGCACCACCTATTGGAACCACGCCAAAAATCTCCATGTCTACATTGCGTTTGCCTTCTCGAAACCCTTCCCTTTACCTTCATATGCAATGTTTTACTTTCCGCTGCTACACTCTTAGAATTGCATGTGTAGGTTGATTGCTTGACTTGTACTAGTTGCTAAAATCTGCCAACAATTAAAATTGGGAAAAGGCTAGATTTTTATTTTGTCAAGTATTCTAATAACTCCCCTCTAGACCTACTTTCGATTTTACACTATCTCCGCAGGGCATCGCCTAAGCACTCCGAAAATATGACTGAGGGACGAAACTGTGGAGAGGGGCGCCGCACACGGCTAAGAGATTGTCGTAGTGTTGTGTGTGGCACCCCCTCCCTCATATATATAGGCGGGGGGAGATGGTAGGCAGCTAGGAGGCACCCCAAGGGTGGCCGAATCCCTCTTGGCCTCCTGCCCTTGGCCGCCCCCCTTTCCTTGTTTGTGCGTGGGAGGAAGGCAGGGGGAGGTGGCGGCCCCCCTTTCCTTTCCCTCATGAGGAGGGAAAGGCAGGAGAGGCCAACCTCCCTTTCCTTCCCCTAGGGATAGCGACTAGGGAGAGGGGCACACCAGCCCCTTGTGGGCTGGTGTGTTCCCTGTTTGGCCCATTACACCCATATATCCTCCCGGGGCTTCCCGAAACCCCTTCCAGTGATCTGATAATTACCCGGTACCTCCCAAACTCTTCCGATGTCCAAACATCATCGTCCTATATATCAATCTTTACCTCCGGACCATTTCGGAGATCTTTGTTATGTCTGTGATCTCATCCGGGACTCCGAACAACATTCGGTCACCAAATCATATAACTCATACAACACTATATAATCAACGAACGTTAAGCGTGCTAACCCTACGGGTTCGAGAACTATGTAGACATGACCGAGACACCTCTTCGGCCAATAATCAATAGCGGAACCTGGATGCCCATATTGGTTCCTACATATTCTACGAAGATCTTTATTGGTCGAATCTTATGACAACATATGTAATTCCCTTTGTGAAAGTGCAACTATCCCTAGGTGGTTTTGGTAATTACTAACAACATATAGCTCATTGAACTAATGTTGTTTCAAGATGATCATTTCAGAAAGTTCAATGATTGGCATGACATTGATTAGGAATGTGGACCCCTCAAAATGCTAAGGACACATATTGGCTCAAGCTCAAGACTCTACATTTTCATTTTAGTGATCCAAGATCACATTGAGTCCATAGGAAAAGCCAATACTATTAAAAGGGGATGAGGTGTTGCTTAATGGCTTGCTTGCTCAAAATGCTTAGTGATATGCTCCAAAGCCCTCAACCACTTTCTCATATCCACATATGTCCCAAACCAAAAAGTCAAACTCAGCCCCACCGATTTGATCTATCCGGCGCCACTGAGTTCTTTTGACATAGCCACTGCCAGAAACCCTAGTCATTTCGGTCTCACCGATAGGGTTCTCGGTCTCACCGAGATGGGATTGCAAACTCTCTGTTTCCCTTCGTAACATTTCCGTCTAACCAAGATGAGCAATTGGTCCCACCGAGTTCGAATGCAGACTCTGTGTTTCCCCTTCATAACATTTCGGTCTCACCGAAATGAGCGAATCGGTCCCACCGAGTTTGCCTGACCAACTCTCTGGTTAGCTTATTACCAAAATCGGTCTCACCGAGTTTGTGTAATCGGTCTCACCGAGATTACGGTATGCCCTAACCTTAATGAAATCGGTCCCACCGAGTTGACATGTCGGTCCCACCGAAAAGCCTAACGTCCACATTTTGAACTGAATTGGTCTGACCGAGTTTTATGATTCGGTCCCACCAAGTTTGGTGAATTGTGTGTAATGGTTAGATTTTGTGTGGAGGCTATATATACCCCTCCACCCACTCTTCATTCTAGGAGAAAGCCAACAGAACATGCCTACACTTCCAGCATACATTTTCTGAGAGAGAACCACCTACTCATGTGTTGAGGTCAAGATATTCCATTCCAACCACATAAATCTTGATCTCTAGCCTTCTCCAAGTTGCTTTCCACTCAAATCATCTTTCCACCAAATCCAAATCCGTGAGAGAGAGTTGAGTGTTGGGGAGACTATCATTTGAAGCACGAGAGCAAGGAGTTCATCATCAACACACCATGTATTACCTTTTGGAGAGTGGTGTCTCCTAGATTGGTTAGGTGTCACTTGGGAGCCTCCGTCAAGATTGTGGAGTTGAACCAAGGAGTTTGTACGGGCAAGGAGATCGCCTACTTCGTGAATATCTACCCTAGTGAGGCAAGTCCTTCGTGGGCGATGGCCATGGTGGGATGGACAAGGTTGCTTCTTCGTGGACCCTTCGTGGGTGGAGCCCTCCGTGGACTCACGCAACCATTACCCTTCATGGGTTGAAGTCTCCATCAACGTGGATGTACGATAGCACCACCTATCGGAACCACGGGAAAAAAATCTCCATGTCTACATTGCGTTTGCTTCCTCCACACTCCTCCCTTTACCTTCATGTGCAATGTTTTACATTCCGCTGCTATACTCTTAGACTTGCATGTGTAGGTTGATTACTTGACTTGTGCTAAGTTGCTAAAATCTGCCAAGACTTAAAATTGGGAAAAGGCTAGATTTTTTATTTGGTCAAGTAGTCTAATCACTCCCCTCTAGACATACTTTCGATCCTACAAGTGGTACCAAAGCTTTGGTCTCCATTTGCCTTGATTTCCATAGCTTTTGGTGATCTTAGCCTTGCTTTCACAACCTAGGAGAGTATGGCGTCTAGCGAGGGAAATTACCACCGTAGAGGTCCTTACTTTGATGGTACTAATTTTGCTAGTTGGAAGCATAAGATGAAAAATGCATATTCTTGGACATAACCCCGCCGTTTGGGCTATTGTGTGTTTTGGCTTGCAAGGTGAATTCTTTGATGGGAGAGAACTGAACCGTGAAGCTACGGCGGAAGAGTTGAAGATGCTACAATACAATGCTCTAGCTTGCGATATCCTCTTCAACGGATTGTGCCCCGAAGAACTCAACAAAATCAGCCGTCTTGAGAATGCAAAGGAAATTTGGGATACTTTGATTGATATGCACGAAGGTACCGACTCCGTCAAGGAATCCAAATTGGATGTGCTTCAAAGTCAACTTGACAAGTTCAAAATGAAGGATGGCGAAGGCGTCGCTGAAATGTACTCTTGGCTTGCTCTCATCACAAATGAGATTGCCGGCTTAGGAAGTGAAGAGATGACCGATATATTCATCATCAAGAAGATCCTAAGAGCCTTGGATGGAAAATATGATACCGTGTGCACATTGATCCAAATGATGCCCAATTACAAAGATCTCAAGCCTACGGAAGTCATTAGAAGAATTGTTTCTCATGAGATGTCACTCAAGGATAAGGAAGAGCTTCACAACAAGTCAAGTGGTGCTTACAAAGCCTCATGTGATACTCCTACATCATCAAGTGAGAAACAAACCTTCAATGAGGAGTTGAGCCTAATGGTGAAGAATTTCAACAAGTTCTACAAGAGTAGAAGCAAGGAAAGAAGCTCCAAGACAAGGTCCTACAATGACAAAAGATCTTCGAGTCATGAACGTAATTGCTACAATTGTGGAAGACCCGGACACTACTCCAATGAGTGTACGGCTCCCTACAAATGAAGAGAAGATTCACCCAAAAGGAGAAGTAGAAGAGAAAAATCACCACTAAGAGAGAGGAGGAGTAGAGATGATCGTTATGAATGAAGAACCTCTCGGAGAAGCAAGGATTCAGAAAGGAAGGACAAATCATCAAGGAGCTACACAAAACAAAGACATCAAGCTCATGTTGGTGAATGGGTATCCGGCTCCGACTCCGACCATCACTCCGAAAGAAGTTATCACTCCGACTCCGAATATACTCAAGATGAAGGTGTTGCCGGTCTAGCACTTGTGTCAACCAACTCCTACGGCATTTTTGACTCACCAAATGAAGGAATTGGAAGATGCTTCATGGCTAAAGGCCCAAAGGTATCACACCCCGAGTATGTTGATTTCAATAGTGATGAAGATGATTTGCTAGGTGATGATGATTTACTTGTTGACAACTCTAGTGATGAAAACTATGATGAACTTGCTATTAATCATGATAATCAAGATAAAATGAATGATGATGATAAGAAGCAGATTGAGCGTCTAACTAAAGAACTAAACACTCTGAAGTTAGCTCATGAAACTACCTTGGAAGATCATCGAGAACTTTTAAAGACTCATGAGAAGTTACGCTTTGAAAATCTCAACCTTGAGCAAGAGCATGGAATCTTAAAAGCAATCAATGATTATCTTCGCAAGAAAAGTTCTTCTTACATTGCCAAGCGTTTACTCTTGTCTACTTACATGCCACAAGTTAAATCTAGCAACAATAGTAAGAAAGATTCTTCATCTAGTAGTAACAATAATCATGCTAAATCCAGTGTTGTTGCTTCTAGTAGTTCTCTTGATTCCACTAATGATTCTCTTAGCCAAGTTACACTTGGGCAAGAAAATAGCTTATTGAAGGGAATTATAGAGAAAGGTGTTTACAAGAGCCTTGCCGGAAGTAAGCAATTTGAGGAAATTGTACGCAAGCAAGGAAGGCACCGGAAGAACCAAGGTGTTGGTTTTGAACGAAAGTTCAATGCCAATGGAGTTGAGTGGGAAGAAGATCAATACCCCAAGACGAAGTTTGTTCCTCAACAAGAGAAGTATGATCCTACTTCTTTCCAAGGGACACAAGCTCAAGATGATCTTCCACCACAAGACCACAAGCAAAAAGGCAAGGACAAGCTTCAAGAGGAGATTGATGCATTTGAAGAAGCTCCTAAGGCCTTGGTCAAGTGGGTTCCTAAGACTACATCAAGTTCTACTACGTCAAGTACGAGTACAACTCCAAGGATTCCCATCAAGATGAGGTGGATCCCGAAGAAGAAGAACTAGAGAGTTCTTGAGGGTGACTCCGCCAACATACTTCACTCATATCATTTTGGTGAGGAGAAGTGCAAACAACTTCCACATCTTGCACTAGTTCAAGGAGTCACAAACCCTCTTGTTGGTAAGACAAGGGACAAGGTAACCTAATGCTTTCATGGACATCATCTTGTGTGTACTTCACTCTATGTCTACGGATATCCTTGTTTGTTCCTTGTGGGACTAACCCGTGTAGGTATTGAAAGTGCAGCTCACTCCAATGGATTGCTCCGAATGATCTACATCAACATTGAGCATCCACATCTTCAACATCTACATGAAGTCATCATCGACAAAACCCAAGGTTAGTTCATCCCTCTTAGGGGGGATATCACATCTAGGGGGAGCTTTACTCTAATCAATTGAGCTAAAGAAACTCTAATGATGTGAACACAACAATGCTTTATGTAAAAGTGTAACCCCACTTGTGCTTAAACGATGAGTATGACCTATGATCAAATGTTCTCATTTGACTCCTAAGTCAATATACTCATATATAGATGACCTATTCATCGCCAATTGCTTGATAGATGCTAGAGTGTATGTGCATGCTTTGTCACATATTTCATTTGCCATTTTATTGTGTGAGCATGTTGACTGCATATTTTACTCATTCGAGGACATCCACTTGTTGCTTTGATTGTTTGGCTTTTTCTCTTTTGCCAAGTGGATGGACAAGAATGCCTAAGAACTTCCTCTAGCTATCTATGCTTTTCTCGTCTCAAACTCTATTCATGCTACATCACAAAGTTTGATCAAGTCAGATTCGAACCACTTTGTGTGAGGAGCACTCGGAGTCCCCGATTCGTCATAGACTTAAACTTCCAAAACCTCTCTGTGCATTTCGGTATGACCGATTCATCCACTTCGGTCACACCGAGTTCACTGAGTTGATCTAGGTTTTCAGTCTCGGTGCAACCGATTTGAACTTTTCGGTCACACCGAGCTGCAGTAACCGCTTGCGATTCTGCATCTCGGTGCCACCGTGTTCTTCCACTCGGTCACACCGACAGGGTCAGGATATATATACCCACGGGTGAGATTTTGGAAATTTCTTCAAAACTCCTCAGCCCGCACGTGTCCTGCTCTGCCACATCGGGTCTCCTGATCGTCTCCTCTTTGCTAGTGAACTCCCACCGCTGGTCTCCGTCGCCGTCAACGGGATTCTGCCCTGCCGTTGTCGCTGTAGCGAACTCACCGCCGAGCTAGGGTATGAGTTCGATCTTTGTGCTAAATTCCTTACTCCGATTCCTAGCACATTGCTTTGCCATGATCTTTACCAAGTATGAAATCAATCTATCCAGAGAAAACTTCCTTTAGGTTAGGTTTGATTTGAAAATTTAGGGTTAGGTTTCTGCCGAACTCATCTCGGACCAACCGAGTTGTAGAAATCGGTCTCACCGATTTGGCTTAGGCCATTGCACATGCGCTTTCCGGTCTGATCGAAAATTGCAAATCGGTGCGACCGAGTTCAACTCTCAGTGAAACCCTAGCAATCTCGGAGCCACCGAACTGTGACTCGGTCTGACCGAGTTCACTAGTTTAGACTCCAAAAGTTGCTTCGGTATCACTGAGTTTAACAAATCGGTAGCTCTGAAATGCTTTCTGTGGAGAACTAAAACTAAGTTTTTGACTCATCTGTTTCGCAAAAACTCTGCACTTTGTGATGCTCATCCACTCTATCTCATCTATATCCATTCATAGGGTTTGCTGTTAGTTTGCCTGCCAAGATGTCTGACCAGAGTGATAGCCAGAATAGATCTGAAGAGCAAGTGCAAATGAGTGAGGGCATAAGTCCCTCAAGCAGCTATGATGAGGGCATCAGGAGCACTCCCAGCAATTTGCCCAAGGCAGCCACCAGATCAAGGAAGAAGAGAACCTTAGATTATGAGGATGAGGACTATGTGGCTACAGAGGAGGAAGTGAGATCCAAAAAGAAAGTCCTGAAGAAAGAATATGGCACTGCTGCTGCAACAAAACCTGGTATGCACAAGAAGGCACCTGCAAGAGAGTGCCAACATCCAAGCCAAGGAAAGCTGCCATAGAAGAAACAATTGAGTTCACACTTGAACCAAAGGAAGCTGCTGAAGGCAAGAAAAGGAAAGAGAGGGTCAGGAAGACCATTTCCAGAGTTATTGGCAAGAATTCTATGATGAGATATCTAGCTGAGGATGAAGAAGAAGAGGAAGAGGTTGCTGCTCCAGCACCCAAGTCTCAAAAGGTTATGGGGGATGCAATCAAGTCAGAGGCTGCTCCATCAAAGCCCAAAACTGCTCCCAAAGCTACTACTCAAGCTTAGAAGCCTTCTAAGCCCAAGAGGAGCACCAGGAACATACCAGCTGAAGAGAAGAACAAGGCCCCAATGCCTGAAGTTGAAGAAGAAGATGATGAAGCCCAAGTGCTGAGGAAACTGAAACCAAAGATTCCAGACCACAATGACACTCATCCAGTGGTAGAGGACATGCACATTAGGAAGGATGCTGGTCTCAGACTTTGGAGGAAGAATGATCCTTATGCTATGAGAAGGAGAACTGCAATGGACTACAGGTTCCACACCAAAGAACAACAGGGCTTCTATGAGACCATTCTGCTGGACAAGAAACCTATTCTCTGTGATATGAAGTGGGTTGATTGGCAGTACATTGATGAGAATGAAGATCACTTCCCAGGTGTACATGAGAGCTTCAAAGCTTGTGGAGTTGACAAGTTTGTTGGGCAGAAGCTTACCAAATGGAATGATGATCTCATTATGCAATTCTACTCCACTGCTCATTTCTATCCAGATGGTAGAATAGTATGGATGTCTGAAGGTACAAGGTACCAGTCAACTATTGATGAGTGGGCCAAGTTGATCAATGCCCCAGAAGAGCATGAGGATGATTTGGATGTGTATGCCAAGAAGAAGAAAGACCACAACTCCATGGTAAACATGTACAAAGAGATCCCAGACAAAGCATTGGAAACTCACAAGTTTGGATCTGTACACTATTTGTTGTCTGGTCTACCTACTATCAACACCATCTTAAGGCATACACTGTTACCCAAATCTGGAGATCACAAGATGATCAGAGGCCATTCAATCAACTTGCTGCAGATATTTGATATTCCTCAGAAATTCAAGGTCATGAGTCTGATTGTTGAGACAATCAAGAGGACTGCTGCAGATCAGAAAAGATCTTGTGGGTATGCTCCACACATTCAGGTGATCATCAACTCCAAGATGGGCACAGGCACTTACTTGTTGGACAAGGAGCACTTACCTTTGCACCCAGAATTTGAAGATAACACAGTTGTGATGAATGAGGATGACCCTTCATCAGTGCAAGCACAAGAGAAGAGAGCAAAGGCAAAGGCAGAAAAAAGCCGCAAGGATGCCAAGTGTTGAGGAGGCATCTGAAGTGTTCTTAAAGAGCAAACAAGATCAACTAGCTCATCTGATTCAAGCAACATTGAGGATTGAGAAGGGCTTGGCCACCCTGACTCAGAATCAGGAGAGATTGGAGAGGATCATTGAGACAAAGTTCTATGATCTTGATCTGAAAGTCACTGAGATAAGACTGCAGTTGAGCAGCTCCAGGAGGAAGCAGAGGAGAAGAAGGGGAAGGCAACTACAGATGCTTTTCAGCGAGTGCCAAGAGGTCAGAGGTCAGCTGCAGTGCTAGTGCCAGATACAAGAGCTACTTCATCTGCACCAGCAGCAACAGCTTCAGTGCCACCTCCAGCAGCCACTGCACCAGCTCCAACTACATCAACTGATGCCTTCGTCCTTGGAGTTCTCTCTACACCACCTCCCGAAGACCAAGCCTGAGAGACGCATAACACTATGCATTTTCAAACTTTTTGGTAACTTGTTGCCAAAGGGGGAGAAATATATAGATCATAGGCAGAGAGAGAGAGAGTTGCTTTCTTTGTCTCTCTTGCATTTTGGTTGATACTTTTGTGTGTGCTCGTTTGATACATTACGTCTATGTGTGAGATACCTATATGATCATGTGTTTGATCACATCATACTTTAATGTTTGCTTGGATGATATTATCTTTTATATCCCATATATGATCATTCACTTTGCTTGGTGATGAGTGCATATTTGGTTCCTATCATTTTTGAGCGCTCCACCAAGATGTATGTGACATGGAAGAGTAACCCATGATCCTAATCGATTGTGCATTTGCATTCAAAAGAAAATTTTAAATAATGCACAAATTTAGGGGGAGCTCTTGCTTATCACATACTTCTCAAAGCGACGATGTATTTTAAATCTTATTATCATTTGTCGAAGCTTTGATCTATATGTTGTCATCAATTACCAAAAAGGGGGAGATTGAAAGTGCAACTATCCCTGGGTGGTTTTGGTAATTACTAACAACATATAGCTCATTGAACTAATTCTGCTTCAAGATGATCATTTCAGAAAGTTCAATGATTGGCATGGCATTGATTAGGAATGTGGACCCCTCAAAATGCTAAGGACACATATTGGCTCAAGCTCAAGACTCTACATTTTCATTTTAGTGATCCAAGATCACATTGAGTCCATAGGAAAAGCCAATACTATTAAAAGGGGATGAGGTGTTGCTTAATGGCTTGCTTGCTCAAAATGCTTAGTGATATGCTCCAAAGTCCTCAACCACTTTCTCATATCCACATATGTCCCAAACCAAAAAGTCAAACTCGCCCCACCGATTTGATCTATCCAGCGCCACCGAGTTCTCTTGACACAGCCACTGCCAGAAACCCTAGTCATTTCGGTCTCACCGATAGGGATCTCGGTCTCACCGAGATGGGATTGCAAACTCTCTGTTTCCCTTCGTAACGTTTCTGTCTAACCGAGATGAGCGATCGGTCCCACCGAGTGCGCAATGCAAACTCTCTGTTTCCCCTTCGTAACATTTCGGTCTCACCGAAATGAGCAAATCGGTCCCACCGAGTTTGCCTGACCAACTCTCTGGTTAGCTTATTACCAAAATCGATCTCACCGAGTTTGTGTAATCGGTCTCACCGAGATTATGTTATGCCCTAACCCTAATGAAATCGGTCCCACCGATTTGACATGTAGGTCCCATCGAAAAGCCTAACGTTCACATTTTGAACTGAATCGGTCTAACCGAGTTTTATGATTCGGTCCCACCGAGTTTGGTGAATTGTGTGTAACGGTTAGATTTTGTGTGGAGGCTATATATACCCCTCCACGCACTCTTCATTCAAGGAGAAAGCATCAGAACATGCCTACACTTCCAGCATACATTTTCTGAGAGAGAACCACCTACTCATGTGTTGAGGTCAAGATATTCCATTCCAACCACATAAATCTTGATCTCTAGCCTTCTCCAAGTTGCTTTCCACTCAAATCATCTTTCCACCAAATCCAAATCCGTGAGAGAGAGTTGAGTGTTGGGGAGACGATCATTTGAAGCACAAGAGCAAGGAGTTCATCATCAACACACCATCTATTACCTTTTGGAGAGTGGTGTCTCCTAAATTGGTTAGGTGTCACTTGGGAGCCTCCGTCAAGATTGTGGAGTTGAACCAAAGAGTTTGTACGGGCAAGGAGATCGCCTACTTCGTGAAGATCTACCCTAGTGAGGCAAGTCCTTCGTGGGCGATGGCCATGGTGGGATAGACAAGGTTGCTTCTTCATGGACCCTTCGTGGGTGGAGCCCTCCGTGGACTCGCGCAACCGTTACCCTTCGTGGGTTGAAGTCTCCATCAACGTGGATGTACGATAGCACCACCTATCGGAACCACGGAAAAATCTCCGCGTCTACATTGCGTTTGCTCCCTCCAAACTCCTCCCTTTACCTTCATGTGCAATGTTTTACATTCCGCTGCTATACTCTTAGACTTGCATGTGTAGGTTGATTGCTTAACTTGTGCTAAGTTGCTAAAATCTGCCAAGACATAAAATTGGGAAAAGGTTAGATTTTTTATTTGGTCAAGTAGTCTAATGACCCCCCTCTAGACATACTTTCAATCCTACACTTTGTCAATCGGTATGTTACCTGCCCGAGATTCAATTGTCGGTATCTTCATACCTAGTTCAATTTCGTTACCGGCAAGTCTCTTTACTCGTTCCGTAATACATCATCTCGTAACTAACTCCTTAGTCACTTTGCTTGCAAGCTTCTTATGATGTGTACTACCGAGAGGGCCCAGAGATACCTCTCCGATACACGGAGTTACAAATCCTAATCTCGATCCATGACAACTCAACAAACACCTTCGGAGATACCTGTAGAGCATCTTTATGATCACCCAGTTACATTGTGACGTTTGATAGCACACAAGGTATTCCTCCGGTATCCAGGAGTTGCATGATCTCATAGTCGAAGGAATATGTATCTGACATTAAGAAAGCAATAGTAATAAACTGAATGGTCATATGCTAAGCTAACGGATGGGTCTTGTCCATCACATCATTCTCCTAATGATGTGATCCTGTTATCAAGTGACAACACATGTCTATGGTTAGGAAACCTTAACCATCTTTGATCAACGAGCTAGTCTAGTAGAGGCTTACTAGGGACACGGTATTTGTTTATCTATTCACACATGTATTTAAGTTTCCAACCAATACAATTTTAGCATGAATAATAAACCTTTATCATGAATAAGGAAATATAAAATAACAACTTTATTATTGCCTCTAGGGCATATTTCCTTCAGTCTCCCACTTGCACTAGAGTCAGTAATCTAGATTACATTGTAATGAATCTAACACCCATGGAGACTTGGTGCTGATCATGTTTTGCTCGCGGAAGAGGCTTAGTCAACGGGTCTGCTACATTCAGATCCGTATGTATTTTGCAAATCTCTATGTCTCCATCCTTGGCCTTTTCACGAATGGAGTTGAAGCGTCTCTTGATGTATTTGGTTCTCTTGTGAAATCTGGATTCCTTTGCCAAGGCAATTGCTCAAGTGTTGTCACAAAAGATTTTCATTGGACCCGATGCACTGGGTATTACATCCAGATCGGATATGAACTTGTTCATCCAGACTCCTTCATGTGCTGCCTCCGAAGCAGCTATGTACTCCGCTTCACACGTAGATCCCGCCACGACGCTCTGCTTGGAACTGCACCAACTGAGAGCTCCACCATTCAATATAAATACGTATCCTGTTTATGACTTAGAGAAACATATCCTTGGTCCTTTTCAGGTACTTTAGGATGTCGTTGACCGTTGTCCAGTGATCCACTCCTGGATTACTTTGGTACCTCCCTGCCAGACTTATGGCAAGACACACATCAGGTCTGGTACCAAGCATAGCATACACGGTAGAACCTATGGCTGAGGCATAGGGAATGACTTCCATTTTCTCTCTATCTTCTGAAGTGGTCGGGATTTGAGTCTGACTCAATCTCACACCTTGTAACACAGGCAAGAACCCTTTCTTTGTCTGATCCATTTTGAACTTCTTCAAAACTTTGTCAAGGTATGTGCTGTGTGAAAGTCCTATTAAGCGTCTCGATCTATCCCTATAGATCTTGATGCCCAATATATAAGCAGCTTCACCGAGGTCTTTCACTGAAAAATTCTTATTCAAGTATCCTTTTATGCTATCCAGAAATTCTATACCATTTCCAATCAAAAATATGTCATCCACATATAATATCAGAAATGCTATAGAGCTCCCACTCACTTTGTTGTAAATACGGGCTTCACCGTAAGTCTGTATAAAACTATATGCTGTGATCACCTCATCAAAGCATATATTCCAATTCTGAGATGCTTGCACCAGTCCATAGATGGATCGCTGGATCTTGCACACTTTGTTAGCACCTTTAGGATCGACAAACCTTCTGGTTGCATCATATACAACTCTTCTTTAAGAAATCCATTAAGGAATGCAGTTTTGATGTCCATTTGCCAGATTTCATAATTATAAAATGCGGCAATTGCTAACATGATTCGGACGGACTTAAGCATCGCTACGGGTGAGAAAGTCTCATAGTAGTCAACCCCTTGAACTTGTCGAAAACCTTTTGCGACAAGTCGAGCTTTGTAGATAATGACATTACCATCAGGGTCTGTCTTCTTCTTAAAGATCTATTTATTCTCAATGGCTTGCCAATCATCGGGCAAGTCCACCAAAGTCCATAGTTTGTTCTCATACATGGATCCTATCTCAGATTCCATGGCCTCAAGTCATTTATCGGAATCTGGGCTCATCATAGCTTCTTCATAGTTCGTAGGTTCGCCATGGTCTAATAACATGACTTCCAAGATAGGATTACTGTACCACTCTGGTGCGGAACGTGCTCTGTTCGACCTACGAGGTCCAGTGGTAACTTGATCTGAAGTTTCATGATCATCATCATTAGCTTCCTCTCTAGTTGGTGTAGGCATCACGGGAATTGTTTTCTCTGATGTGCTACTTTCCAATTCGAGAGAAGGTACAATTACCTCAACAATTTCTACTTTCCTCCCACTCACTTCTTTCGAGAGAAACTCCTTCTCTAGAAAGGACCCATTCTTGGCAACAAAGATCTTGCCTTCGGATCTGTGGTAGAAGGTGTACGCAATAGTTTCTTTAGGGTATCCTATGAACACGCACTTCTCCGATTTGGGTTCGAGCTTATCAGGCTGAAGCCTTTTGACATAAGTGTCGCATACCCATACTTTAAGAAACGTTAGCTTAGGTTTCTTGCCAAACCATAGTTCATACAACATCAACTCAACGGATTTAGACGGTGCCCTATTTAACGTGAATGCAGCTGTCTCTAATGAATAACCCCAAAACGATAGTGGTAAATCGGTAAGAGACATCATAGATCGCACCATTTCTAATAAAGTACGGTTACGACGTTCGGACACACCATTACACTCTGGTGTTCCAGGTGGCGTGAGTTGTGGAACAATTCCATCTTTGCTCAAATCATGTGTGAAGGCCAAAAAATAACGATACCCGCCACAAGCTTCAACACTCATCGGACCGCATACATCGGTATGTATTATTTCCAATAAGTCATTAGCTCGCTCCATTGTTCCGGAGAACGGAGTTTTAGTCATCTTGCCTATGAGGCATGGTTCGCAAGTATCAAATGATTCATAATCAAGTGATTCGAAAAGCCCATCTGCATGGAGTTTCTTCATGCACTTTACACCAATATGACCTAAACAGCAGTGCCACAAGTATGTTGCACTATCATTATCAACTTTGCATCTTTTGGTATCAATATTATGAATATGTGTATCACTGTGATCGAGATTCAACAAGAATAGACCATTCATCAAGGGTGCATGACCATAAAAGATATTACTCATATAAATAGTACAACCATTATTCTTCGATTTAAATGAATAACCGTCTTGCAATAAACAAGATTCAGATATAATGTTCATGCTCAACGCTGGCACCAAATAACAATTATTGAGGTCTAAAACTAACCCCGAAGGTAGATGTAGAGGTAGCATGCCGAAGGCGATCACATCGACCTTGGAACCATTCCCGACGCGCATCGTCACCTTGTCCTTAGCCAATCTTCGTTTATTCCGTAGCTCCTATTTTGAGTTACAAATATGAGCAAACGAACTAGTATCAAATAACCACGTGCTACTACGAGCATTAGTAAGGTACACATCAATAACATGTATATCAAATATATCTTTGTTCACTTTGCCATCCTTCTTATCTGCCAAGTATCTGGGGCAGTTCCGCTTCCAGTGACCATTCCCTTTGCAGTAGGAGCACTCAGTTTCAGGCTTGGGTCCAGCTTTGGGCTTCTTCACGGGAGCGGCAATTTGCTTTCCATTCTTCTTGAACTTCCCTTTCTTTCCCTTGCCCTTTTTATTGAAACTAGTGGTCTTGTTAACCATCAACACTTGATGCTCTTTCTTGATTTCTACCTCCGCGGCCTTGAGCATTGCGAAGAGCTCGGGAATCATTTTCGTCATCCCTTGCACATTATAGTTCATCACGAAGCCTTTGTAGCTTGGTGGCAGTGACTGAAGAACTCTGTCAATAACACTATCAACTGGAAGATCAACTCCCGGTTGAGTCAAGTGGTTATGATACCCAGACATTTTGAGTATGTGTTCACTGATAGAACCATTCTCCTCCATCTTGCAGCTATAGAACTTGTTGGAGGCTTCATATCTCTCAACCCGGGCATTTGCTTGAAATATTAACTTAAACTCTTGGAACATCTCAAATGCTCCATGACGTTCAAAACGTCTTTGAAGTCCCGGTTCTAAGCCGTAAAGCATGGCATACTGAACTATTGAGTAGTCATCAGATCGAGCCTGCCAGATGTTCATAACATCTGCAGTAGCTCCTGCAGCAGGTCTGTCACCTAGAGGTGCATCAAGGACATAATTCTTCTGTGCAGCAATGAGAATAATCCTCAAGTTACGGACCCAGTCCGTGTAGTTGCTACCATCATCTTTCAACTTAGCTTTCTCTAGGAACACATTAAAATTCAGGGGAACGGTAGCACGGGCCATTGATCTACAACATAGATATGAAAAACTATTAATACTAAGTTCATGATAAATTAAGTTCAGTTAATCAAATTACTAATGAACTCCCACTTCATTAAACTTCCCTCAAGTTATCTAAGTGATACATGATCCAAATCAACTAACCCATGTCTGATCATCACATGAGATGGGGTAGTCATCAATGGTGAACAACTCCATGTTGATCATATCTACTATATGACTCATGTTCGACCTTTCGGTCTCCAGTGTTCTGAGACCATGTCTGTACATGCTAGGCTCGTTGCTACTTCTTGAGCTTGCGTTGGTTTTTCCCTTGAAGAGGAAAGGGTGATGTAACAAACTAGAGATAAGTATTTCCCTTAGTTTGAGAACCAAGGTATCAATCCAGTAGGAGGTACACGCAAGTCTCCAATCTATGCACCTGCACAAACAATCAAACACTTGCACCCAACGTGATAAAGGGGTTGTCAATCCCTTCACGATCACTTGCAAAGGTGAGATCTGATAGAGATAGATATAAAAGATTACTAAAACATAAAACAAAATTAAAGTAAATAAATTGCAGCAAGGTATTTTTGGGTTTTTTTGGTTTATAGATCTAAAAATATATGATGGAAAATCGACCCGGGGGGCATAGGTTTCGATAGAGGCTTCTCTCTTGAAAGAAAATAATACGGTGGGTCAACAAATTACTGTCGAGCAATTGATAAAAAAGCACAAAGTTATGATGATATCCAAGGCAATGATTATGAGTATAGGCATCACGTCCGTGTCAAGTAGACCGACTCCTGCCTGCATCTACTACTATTACTCCACACATTGACCGCTATCCAGCTTGCATTTGGAGTATTAAATTCATAAGAACGGAGTTACGCCTTAAGTAAGATGACATGATGTAGAGGGATAAACTCAAGCAATATGATGAAACCCCATCTTTTTACCCTTGATGGCAATAATACAATACGTGCCTTGCTACCTGTCGTGGAATTGTCACGACAGATGTCCTAGTGTGAGGACTTAGTCGTAGAGCCATCGTAACGAGATTAGCTTAAAGGGGTTAATCAAGACAAAGGACATGAGGAGTTTATACTGGTTCGGACCCTTGCGGTGAAGGTAAAGGCCTAATCTAGTTTGAGATGGTATTGCTAGGGTTTCAATGACCAGGGAGCGAATACGCTTACCCTGGCTCTCGATCTGTTGTTTCTTGTCCCTAAACCGCCGCCGGGTCGTCCCTTTATATACTCAGGTTGACGCCCGGCGGTTCACAGAATCCCGGCCGGCTCATAAACGTGTCCGACTCGGTATCTACTCTTTTCTGTCTTACAATACAAGTCATACATCTATGGCGGTTTACATCTATGGGCCCTAACCCGCCTCTGGGCCTTGGGCCTTCTTATTAAATCTCTTTCGTAAGTCGCCATCTTTTATGTCTTCATAGGCTTCAACATTGGTAAATCGTCATGAGTATAATCCGGCCCCTCCTGGGCGGTTTATACTCAATAGTTATATCCCCAACATTAGGCCCCAGGTTGATTTGAACTTGTTCATGTCAATCTTCAACACTTAGGAAAAATCTCTCCATTACCTTCGCGCAGACTTGTAACTCGCTGTGACGTCATCTTCTGAGATTATGGTAAGTCGCCATGACATCACCTGTCATTAATTCTATACAAATCCAAAATCATATTTAATGAACCTCCGAAAATTGAGGCGTCGGCCCTGTTACCTATCCAATTTGGAACTCCTCGATTCCCGCGCATGCCACTTATCCATTCACCTTATAAATAGGGCCGGGGGTCCCTTTCACTCCCCCCCCCCCGTGCCTCCTTGTCTCATCTTCTTCCTTGCGACGCCCTAGCGCTCGAGCTCAGCCGCCACCGTCGACCCTCGCCTCTGCTGCATCAACGGCCGCTGCATCAACCTGTTCGGACCAGATTTTTCTCGCGCGCCTCCGCCACTCCATAGCCTCGGTAAGTTCTTCCTCCTCCCCTCCGTAGATTTCATTAGGGTTCGAACGCACTCATAGAAGTTCAGTGCTGTTCTTCACCTGTTCTCCGCCGTAGCATGAATGGCGGATTCGAACTTGATATTCTTCTGTGCGGCAATAGTCGTGGCCCTTTTTCCCATCAGATCGGATCTTTTTAGATAGAAAATCCAATCTGGAACTTCATAAACTGTTCAAGAACCAATATTTAGGTCTGAATATATTTCCATTTTCTGACACGCGGCTGATCCAAAACTGTGATATCAATCTGTGAAAACTGTTTTCCCTCACTTAGTAATTTTCCAACTTCATATCTATGCTTTTAATATCTGTGTAGGCGGTTTAACTTAGAATATAATAACCCACCAAGTACCATTAGTCCCCTCTTAAACCGCCAATTCTGCAATCTTGATAACGTCAATCTCTGGTTTAACACCTTTGCATGCTTTAACACTCTCTGCCTCTTAACTTTTAACGGATTAACCACAAATCTTAAACCGGCACAAACCTTCTTCCAGGTTATCGAATAGATGGCCAAGTCCTTTTATTCCTGCAACTGGGTTCAATCCCGGGTTACAGAAGAAAAGTTGAACGGGTATGTTGCTACTGGCGCTTTAGCCAAAAAAGAAGTCATCCGCTGGAGAGGCCCTGGTCCTGAAAATCCTCCTGAACCCAAAGAAGGGGAAGTGATCGTTTTTGCTGACCATCTGAGTCGAGGATTCAGCCCTCCCGGATCAAAGTTTTTCCGTGAAGTGCTTCATTTCCTCAAACTTCACCCTCAAGATATTGGACCGAACTCTGTATCCAATATTTGTAATTTTCAAGTGTTCTGTGAAGCTTACCTGCAAGAGGAGCCCACGGTCGAGCTGTTCAGACATTTCTACTATTTAAACCGCCGTACAGAAAGTACCATGTGGAGTAAAGAGAAGTGATCAACGATTACTATATTTTCAGGTTGGTGTGGTGAAGTTCGTGATGTTATTTATTCCAACAGTGGAACTGTTACTGTGGTCTATCGAGTGATTCTGAAAGGAACAGATGGAGAGGTATATGTTCTCTTCTTTCTTTTTGGCAGAACTAGCATCTATCTGTCCAGCATATATTCTCGATTAATAGCTTTCAAATGTCATCTTTTTGAGTTAACATAGAGTGGAAATTTGTGGACGGGCCCAATACAGAACTTGGCGGGGTGTTAATCCAAAAGAGGAAAGATGTTAGCTTCCCTCACGCTAACCATCATAGCCATCCCAAAGACTGGAATCAAACTTGCTTCTATTGCCGAGATACATCTCCAGCTGGTGAGAATCCTCTGCCGGGTTATCGCGCTCACCGGCTTAGCAGTACACATCCACTCCCCCAAAGACTTACCGCAAAGGAATGGGCCAAATATGCACCACAACTTTCAAAGCTCAGAGCCTTTGTGGCAAACGGTTTAACAGGCGTCGATTTCGTCCGTTGCTGGGTGTCTTGGAGTATTTTACCCTTAAGCCGTCGCCCCGGTTTAATGTGTGAATACACAGGGGATATGAAAGACCTTCAACTCCACATTGATATTCAACTGACTGATGCTAAAGTTACCGAAGCCGTCAAGAAAATGTTGGATATACCGGTGGCCGAGTGCAGTAAAACAGGGCTTAATCCTTTCTACGCTTCAAATAAACCGCCAGCAGTAAGAATTGCCTAACTCCTGCTTAATCCATATTTTTTAATATTCCCTTATGACCTTTTCAACTTTTAACAGGGTGATGATCCATTCTGGAAGACGAAACCGCAGGATAAACCGGCCAAGACAACTCGCCCCAAGACCAAGGTCACCAAGAAGCCTGCCAAGAAGAAAACCGCCGAGTCCACCGATTTGAACATTGACAATGAGTCAGAGGTAGAACTTGATTCACTTGGCTCCTTTTTCATACATCTCATTGACAATGATTATTATCAGGATGACGCTGAGGCTAGCCATGCTGGTGACGTAGAGGTAATTATTCTTTCCTCTGGCTCAGATCCTCTGCCAACACAGAAAACCCGTCAAGCACGCTGGAAAGTAAGATTTTCTCACCCTCTAGCTCACTTGGATCCAAACTTTCTTTTGAAGAAACAACAACATGAAGCTCGCCGCACAACCCGGCATAGTGGCAACGTGATCACCTCTGCCGGTTTACCAAACACTCCACTTCGCAAACGCCGTCCAAAGGTCTTACATATTTCTGATATACTTTACCCCAAGGCGGGTTATTTTCGAGAACCTCTTAACCCGTTTGATTCAAACTATCAGGGGACTTCTCATTCTTCCTGTGGCGAGTCAACATGAACACAAATTCCAACCCTCAAAACGGTTCCTGGGTGAGCATATTTAATTGACCCTTCATATCTTATACTTGATCTTTATACTGACCTGATGTACACTTGTTATTTTCAGGGCCAAAGCCAGAGCCAGTAAAAAGGCTAAAGTGAATAATCCGGCTGATGACCCCATTCCATCTGAACCGAAAAAGACCCCTGAACCATCTAATCCAAATGCTAAAAATATTCCTGATGATCCGCCACCACAAGATTATGAAACTAAAGTTGAACATATGGAAGTTGATCCGATGATTCATGCTGATAAACCGCCAAGCCCAACTAAAGTTGCTGATGACAACACTGACGATGTTATGGTCACTGGTGTTAGTTATACAGCCCCAGGCAACCCCACTGCTCTGTCAAAACATAGTGCCAAAGAAGAATTCTCCGCTGTTGACAGAGGCAAGTGGAAGGAAGATTTGGAAAGCTATGCCCACCTCAGCGCCCAGGATATCCATTCTGGGTTTTTAAACCGTTTGTACACAAGCCGTGATTATGAAGCCGGTTTAGTGAATATGATGAAGGAGCGATATGAGGTAAATGCTGTTAATTCTGCATAAATATTCTTCCCTTAGCCGCCAAATTTATTGGACATAATAGAATGTTTTGTAAATTTTCAAACACCATATAGATCGACTCCAGTAGCCCCCAAGGGCCGATTTATACTGGCAATATGAATTGGGACTTGTAGAATAACAACTCTTCAATTTTGCCTGTGTAGCCTCCAAGGGCCGGTTTATAGTTTCAAGATAAACCGGGACTTTAGTATAAGAACTCTTCAATTTCGCCACTGTAGCCCCCAAGGGCCGACTTAACAAATATGTTAAGTTGGGACTAATTATGCTGTAAGGCTCAAAAATGCTTGTTTAGAACCTTTGTAAACCGGTTAACCACCAAGTTGATCAGTGGAAGAAAAATCCATAGTTTTAACTGGAGCAAATATGCATTAGCCCTCAAGTGCCAAGAATAATACTTGTATTGAGCTTGGTACTTGTAATTTTTTTGAGAAGAAGCAATAGACATTAGCCCCTAAGTACCAAGTATATTACTTGTTATGTGCTTGGGACTTCGAATATGCACTGTCAACTCATAACTTGCATGTCTCTTGTAGGCTGAGCTTATTAAGAAGGAATCCCAAATCGCCGACCTTCAAGAAAATATCAAATCTCAACAAACAGAGACTTCCAAGGCCAAGGAGGAACTGACCAGTGCCTTATCAGCAATGGAAAAACTGAAGGAGAGCTTCAAGAACGAGCAGGCAGGTTGGGATACAGAAAAGTCAACTCTACTGAAGAGGGATGATGACGCTGAAACGACCCTTAATCCGGTAGCAGAGGAGCTGACTGGCTTGAAAAGGCAAATAAATGCCATGACTACTGCTGTTTTTGGTAAATAGCTTCTTCATAAGCTTTAAACATGTATTATCTAGCAAACTGCCGGTTTATAAATGTCTTTTATGATGCAGGAACGCGCGTTGCTCATCTTGGCTCAGATATGCGGCAAAAACTGAAAGCCGCCTATACCCTTATAGAGCAGTTATATATCGGCGTACAACGGGTTATCTGCACAGCTTCCCATAACAAACCGCCCCTGACCTTGATCAAGGAAATGTTGGAAAGGCTGGCGATGATGCCTATCCGGTTTGAAGAACTGAAGAAATCAGCCACCAGGGCGGGTGCTCTTACTGCGCTAGCTCGGGCCAAAGCATGGATATCTGATCTTGATCCGGCTGATGTGGGAAACGGCTATCCGAGCATAAAAGAGGACGGGTCAGACTTTAATAATGATGACCTCAGAGCCTTGATGAGGGAAATGGGCCCATTGGCTATCAAATTGGCTGAAGAGACCGATCTTTCACATTATCAGTCGATTTCTGATGCCAACAACAAGAGAGTTAACGCGCCAACTTATGATGCTCCAAATCTTATTCCTCCAATTCGTAAGCATACCTATGCCCCTGATGTTGATCCCTCCACACTTATAAGTGATGAAGCTGTTTTCAAAGCCTTAACTGGGATCGATTGGACAACCATTGACTTCCAGCCACTGGGTAGAGAAGAGGAAGATGAACCGGCGCTGGATGATCCGCAACCTTCGAGTCAGCCAGGCCAAGATTCATAAACCAGGGGCCGATTTAGCATCTGCTTTCTACAAGACTTTGTTGAAAACAATTATTCTTTTGGGCACCAAAACGCCTTGTAATAGGCTAGTTTAAACTCTTGATCTGCTATGCCATCGCGCATATTTTGCTTTGCATGACACTGCTAATATGCCATGTTTAAGATACGCCATGTATGCGCATGATATGTAGCAATTTTGAAGCTGTTCCTGCATACAACAGATTAAAAGCGTCCTGGCGGTTTACTGCTAGACAGGTTACAATGCCCAATATAAAACCATGGGAAACTAACATAGTTTATAACCAAGGTTGGACTTAAGGATAACCATATAATTGAAAATATATCATACATGTGATATTTGATCACAATGTTAGCTTACCAATCCAGCGTAATAAGGGTGATAACCCAAACTTGAGTACTGGTAATCATCATATATTGTCGGCTTATGAACAAAGCCAGGCCGGGTTAATAAACACCGGATATTATCTTATTATGCACTAACGACTTATAGCCGAAAGCCGAGCTGGGTTAATACACACCGGCGAATTGTAATGATAAAACCTTATAAGCCTTACCAAATAAACCTCAAAATTTCTATCGAAGAAAAACAAGCGAAAACGAGGCTTTTCATGGGCTGCCAGGCCGAAAATCGAGTGCTTTCACGGGCTGCACAGACCACTGAGTTAAACCGTTTTACAAACTTTATAAGATGGACCTCACATAACCAATCGTCGTTTTAACTTTGACAAGTTCAGGGTCTGCATAAGATTGACTTGTCAAACGTTCGGCGGGTCATTCCAGGAATACCTGGGCGGAGTGTCTTACTTAAAAAGGGATGATAACCCGAGGTTTTAGGTGAATACACCTGGCTTCCAAGCCTGGCTTTTAAGCCTATCACAAGGGTTATAGCAACTCTTGTTCTTTAGAACAAAAGAGCCCCCAAGCAATATTTCTGAGCTATGCTCAATGGGCACCTATGTTTGAGTTGTGCTTTTGCAACAGACTCTCTTTGGTCCCTTTTACCTGGGTAGCAAGCCCCCAAGTTTTTTTCTATGTGGCCTATAAGCCGGATCAAAGGGTAATCATAACTTTGCTCTATAAAGCAGAAGCCCCCAAGTGACCAAAAACTCGTTGTTTTAAAGAGAAAACGACAGAGGCCCTGCTTTAACAGGGATGCCGACTTTATTATATTACTCATAATATATACATTGTCAAAATATGTACATCAGAAGAGCCGGTGGCTCAGGTGTAGTAAGGCCAAAGATGAGCAATATTCCAGGGCCGGTGGGTCTCCTCCTCCGACTTACGTGAGTCTTTGTGCTCTTGAACATCGATAAGGTAGTATGACCCGTTGTTCAGATTCTTGCTGACCACGAAGGGTCCTTCCCAAGGTGGGGATAACTTGTGCATATCAGTCTGATCCTGGATGAGCCGGAGCACTAGATCACCTTCTTGGAAAGTTCTAGTTTTAACCCGGCGGCTGTGGTAACGGCACAGATGTTGCTGGTAAATCGCCGAACGAGCCGCTGCGATGTCACGCTCCTCATCTAACAGGTCAAGTGCGTCCCGACGTGCTTTTTCATTGTCAGCTTCAACATAAGCCACCACACGGGGCGAGTCATGATGGATGTCACTAGGGAGAACCGCCTCTGCTCCGTAAACCATGAAGAAAGCGTGTAACCCGTAGACCTGTTGGGGGTGGTATTAATGCTCCATAACACGGAAGGTAACTCCTCCACCCAACAACCCGGCGTCCTCTGTAAAGGAACCATAAGCCGGGGCTTGATGCCTCTCAGGATCTCTTGATTGGCTCTCTCAGCTTGACCATTAGATTGGGGGTGAGCCACTGATGATACATCAAGCCGGATGTGCTCACATTGACAAAATTCTTTCATAGCACCCTTGGACAGATTAGTGCCATTATCAGTTATGATACTGTGGGGAAAGCCAAAACGGAAAATCACCTTTTTCATGAACTGAACCGCAGTCGCCGCGTCACATTACTGACCGGCTCTGCCTCAACCCACTTTGTAAATTTTTCAACTGCCACCAGGATGTGTGTCTTTTTATCTTCAGACCTTTTGAAAGGTCCAACCATATCTAGCCCCCAGACTACAATCGGCCAAATAATTGGAATCATCCTCAATTCTTGAGCTGGCACATGGGCTTGTCGTGAAAACTTCTGACAACCATCACATTTACTGACCAGATCCTCAGCATCAGCATGAGCCGTCAACCAATAAAATCCATGACGAAAAGCTTTAGCCACGAGAGACTTTGAACCGGCATGATGACCACAATCTCCTTCATGAATCTCACGCAAGATCTCACGGCCCTCTGCTGGAGAAACACAACGTTGAAAAGCCCCTGTAACACTGCAGTGATGCAGCTCTCCATTGACAATTGTCATTGACTTAGACCGCCGGGTTATCTGTCTGGCTAAGGTTTCATCCTCTGGTAACTCGCCCCGGGTCATATAAGCCAAATAAGGGACTGTCTAATCCGAGATAGCATGAATAGCCGCCACCAACTGAGCTTCCGGATCAGGAATAGCCAACTCCTCCTCCGTAGGTAACTTGACCGACGGGTTATGCAAAATGTCAAGAAAGACGTTAGGCGGCACCGGTTTACGTTGAGAACCCAACCGGCTTAATGCATCAGCCGCTTCATTCTTTCTCCGGTCAACATGCTCGACTTGATAACCCTTGAAGTGACCAGCAATAACGTCCACCTCCCGTCGATAAGCCGCCATGAGTGGATCCTTAGAATCCCAAGTACCATAGACTTGTTGAGCCACCAAATCTGAGTCACCAAAGCACCTTACCCGGCTTAAGTTCATCTCCTTAGCCACCCGAAGACCGTGGAGCAAGGCCCCATACTCAGCTGCATTGTTAGTGCAAGGAAACATCAAACGGAGAACATAACAAAATTTATCACCTCGAGGGGAAGTGGCACAACTCCAGCCCCCGAGCCCTCCAATTGCCTGGACCCATCAAAGTGAATGGTCCAATATGTGTTATCTGGCTTCTCCTTGGGCATCTGCAGCTCTGTCCAGTCATTGATGAAATCCACCAGTGCTTGAGACTTGATGGCTGTGCGGGGCACATATTTCAAACCATGAGGTCCAAGCTCGATGGCCCACTTGGCTATCCGACCTGTGGCTTCTCTGTTTTGAATAATATCCCCTAAGGGAGCAGAACTAACCACAGTGATGGGATGACCCAAAAAATATTGCTTAAGCTTCCGACTAGCCATAAACACCCCATACACCAGCTTCTGCCAATGCGGATACCTCTGCTTGGATTCGATCAACACCTCACTGATGTAGTAAACCGGCCTCTGAACCGGGTACTCTTTGCCTACCTCCTTCCGCTCCACCACAACGGCTACGCTGACAGCCCAGGCATTAGCAGCCACATACACTACTGGAATCAGCTAATTTGCCATCTGCCAGCTCTTTGCCGTCTGCTAGCTGACGGCAAAGAAGCTCTTTGCCATCAGCTACCCAAAAGCGGACGGCAAAGAAACGGCAGACAGCAAAGAAGCTCTTTGCCATCTGCGAGCTCTTTGCCGTCAGCCAGCAGACGGCAAAGAATCTTTGCCGTCCGCTGGCAGACGGCAAAGAGTGAGGTGGCCCCCACCCCCCGCCCGTTTGGAAAAAACTTAACGGCCCACCTCTTTGCCGTCCGCCAGCAGACGGCAAAGAGGCAAAAGGGCGGACGGCAAAGATAGGCGGACGGCAAAGAGGGCACTACCTAACGGCCCGTACCCCCCGCCCGTTACTCACTTCTTCTCTCCTCGCCGTTCTCTCCTCCCACCCCGCCGCCGCTGCCCGCCCCGCCCCGGCCCCCCGCCGCCCCGGCCCGACCTCCACCGCACCCTCGCCGCCTCTTCCACATCGCCCCGCCCACACCAGCCCGTGCCGCCGCCGCCGACCCCGTCCGGCGTAGCCGGCCTCCCCGCCGCCCCGCACCCCTCCCCAACCTCCATCGCGGCCCCGCCGCTCCTTCCACGTCGGCCAGCGACCCCCGACCCCCGACCAACCGCCGCGCCTGTCCCCGCCCCCGACCCCCGACCAACCGCCGCTGCCGCTGCAGCCGCGGGTCGACCGCCCCCCGAGGAGCGCCGCCCATCGCTGCCCCTCCCCTCCCCATCGTTGCGCCGCCTCGCTGCCGCCCCATCGGCGCCCCCTCCCCGACCCGTCGCCGCCCCCCACGGTGAGCCCCTGCCGCCCCCTTGTGTCCTATTTTTTTTTTCTGTTTTTTTGTTTTTCTTTTCTGTTTAGATAAGGTTTTTTAGTTTAAGTTTTTTCAGTTTAGAATTAATTAGTTTAGGTTATTTAGTTTAATTAGTTTAGGTTTAATTAGTTTAAATAGTTTAGTTTTAATTAGTTTAGGTTTTTAGTTTAGGTTTAGGTTATATAGTTAGCTAGATTAGATTAATTAGATTGGATTATATTAGATAGTGTTAGGTTTTAGTTAAATAGTCATAATTAAAGGAAGTGAAAAAAGATGAAAAAAGAAGACGAAAAGTAGAATAAGTAGAAGGGGGAAGAAGAAGAAGAAGAAGAAGAGGAGGAGGAGGAGGAGGAGGAGGAGGAGGAGGAGGAGAAAGAAGAAGAAGAAGAAGAAGAAGAAGAAGAAGAAGAAGAAGAAGAAGAAGAAGAAGAAGAAAAGAAGTAGAAGACGGGGGATGAGAAGAAGTAGAAGAATGAGAAGAAGTAGAAGTAGTAGAAGAATGAGAAGACCCCCTGACCCCCTGACCCCCCAACCCCGACACCACACCCCGACACCCGACCCCGACTCCACCCCGACACCCGACCCCCTAACCCCCTGACCCCGACACGACACCCCGACCCCCCGACCCCGAAACAACACCCCGACCCCGACACGGCACCCCGACACCGACACGACACCCCGACCCCCGACACGACACCCCCGACACCCCGACCCCGAGACCCCGACCCCGACCCCGACCCCGACACGCCGACCCCGAGCCTGACCCGACACCCCGACCCCGACACCGACACGGCACCCCGACCCCCGACACCTCCCGAAAAGGTGTTCTTTGGCCTTCCAGAGGCCGACGGGGTCATATATTTGTGAATTATTAGTTAGGTCATATATTTTTCGATTTTGTTATGAAAAACATCATATATAATTGTGTTGATCGGGTAGTTTTAAATGTGCAGTTGTTTCATCGCTGCGAGGTTTGGTGTTCGACGACCTCGCCGTGCGTTTGACGAGCTCTGCCCCTTCATTCGTGGGTGAGCACAAATGACATGTCCTCCTCCCCCATTAATTATTTGATCTATTCCGATGAAACTTGATAGCTAGCTATATATGTGTCTTGAATCATCAGTATGCGTAACCAATATGTGTCTCCCGTTCGAAAGCGTCATAGTTATAAATATGCATGCATTTGCATATTTATAACCTTGATTCTTTCGAATTGTCCAACGCTATCCATGGACAGCCCGAGTATGTTTAGATTGGGTTCGTTTTCCCATATGCTTTTCTCCGGATCCGGCGCATAAATTTCGTCAGTGCCTCCCCTGTTGTTCTCCGGGTACACATCCTCTCTGTTTATTGCAGAGACGTGTACCAGGAGAACAGCGGGGAGGTGCTGCCGAAATTTTGCGTAGGATCCGGAGCATAGCATGGGAAAATGAACCCAATCTAAACATACTCGGGTGGGATTAGGACCTATCATTACCTATTAGAGTGTAGGTTGCATGGACGTAATAAAATTGACAAAGTAGATCAACTGATGAATATATACATGGTGAATTATATATATATATATATATATATATATATATATATATTTGTTGTGTGTCTAGTAGCTCTGAAAGTCAAGATGAGTGATCGTGCGTGGATGTACACCGGTCACACTGGTCAGAACAAATGGAGCACTGAATGGTTCACAAAAACCAAGGGGTTTGTGCGAGCCGCATTTGCAAATGGCCAGAGGAAAACCTGGTGCCCCTGTTTACGGTGCGGCAATTGGGAAAAGAGGACAGAGGCTGAAATGGGCAAACACCTGCAGAAGAGTGGTTTTACGCCCGATTATACGGTGTGGACATTTCATGGTGAGTCTGCCCAACGTGACCGAGCTGAGGTGGATCGTCGTCGCACCGACGAGCATGGTACCGGGATGGAAAACATGGTGCAAGACTTTGATGATGCTCGGGATTCGGACGAGGAGATGGAGGCATCTGCAAAGGCCTTCAATGAAATGTTGGAGTCTTCAAAACGTCCGCTCCATGAGCACACTGAGCTTTGTCAGTTGGATGCCATCTCACAAGTAATGGCTCTGAAGGCTCAGTTCAACTTGGGCAGAGAATGCTACGATGCTATGATGACAGTATTTGGACGCTTTCTACCCAAAGGCCATGTAATGCCTGCAAACCTGTACCAGTCGGACAAAATCCTCCGTGCACTGAAGATGCCCTAAGATAAGATACATGCCTGTGAGAAAGGATGTGTCTTGTTTAGGCTTGACTATGCGGACTTGAACTATTGTCCCATTTGCAAGTCTTCCAGGTATGTTGTGGTAGACAACGGTATGGGTGAGAAGACACAGACCAAAATCCCCGTTAGTGTTCTTCGGTATATGCAAGGGAGCTCTTGAGTTTCGTTGGCTTCAGGCCGGTCGCAAGTTTTCTTGCTTCGACATGCATAGACAGTTCCTGAATCCTCGCCATAAGTTCAGGAAAGACAAGAAGAACTTCATCAGAGGTAGAGTTGTCAAAAACTCTGCACCACCTGCATTGACAGGCCAACAGACCCTGGATCAGTTAAACGCTCTCGAGCCAGATCCAGAGCGTCCAGGGTACTTCAAGGGGTATAATTCTAAGCACGCCTGGACTCACAAAACATGCTTATGGGATCTGCCTTACTTCAAAGACCTCCTTTGCCCACACAACATCGACGTGATGCACACTGAGAAGAATATCGCCGAGGCACTTTTTGGTACATTGTTCAGCATAGATGGGAAGTCAAAGGATAATACTAAGGCTAGAGTTGATCTGGAGGCGCTATGTGATAGGCCGTTACAAAACATGAAAGAACCGAAAGGAAAGCAGAACTGGACGAAGCCAAAGGCATGGTTCAATCTTGGAAGGCCAGCTATGAGGGAAATTATCTTGTGGGTGAAAATGCAGTTGATGTTCCCCGATGGGTATGCAGCGAATCTACAGAGGGGAGCCAGTCTTGATAAATTGAAGATATTTGGTCTCAAGAGTCATGATTGGCACATATGGATTGAGCGGGTAATGCCGGTGATGTTGCATGGCTTCATCCCTGAGGATGAATGGCTAGTACTGGCAGAACTCAGCTATTTCTTCCGTGTTCTTTGTGCGAAAGAACTATCGCCTGGCGTGCTAGAAGAAATGGAAGAGTTGGCGCCGGAGTTGATCTGCAAGTTAGAGAAGATCTTTCCACCGGGCTTCTTTAATCCAATGCAACATTTGATTTTGCATCTCCCGACCGAGGCAAGATTGGGGGGGCCCGTGCAAAATCGTTGGTGCTACCCAACTGAGAGGATGCAGAAGACGCTTCGACAAAAATGTAAAAATAAACGTAGAATTGAAGCATCGATGGCTGAGGCATTCATCACTGAGGAGGCGGCAAACTTCGTGACAGCACACTACGAAGCCAAAAATCGTCATTTGCATAATCAGAAGCCTCGGTACAATGCTGACGACCCTAAAAAGGGTGGATCCAACCTCAGCCTATTCAAAGGGAATCTCGCACCAGCCAGTGTTTCAAATCCAGTATCTTTGGATAACGAACAATGGCGGACCATTTCGTTGTATATCTTCAACAACCTGATAGAAGTGCGGCCGTACATCGAGTAAGTTCTCGGTACATAGTTTCGCAACTTCTATTTCCTTTGATCTGCTCTTATTCCTGGATATTTCATACAGTCGATACGTCGCCTTATTCTCGTATGGAGCGGTGATCCAAAAGGATTCTGTCGAAGAGTATGAGCTTCTCGCAAAGCAAGGAGGCGGCTATCCCGGTTTCATCTCTTGGTTCAAACAAACGGTAATTTCTATTAGACTTGTAGGCTAATTTGTAGGCGGCTATCCCGGTTTCATTCGCTAATTTGTGCGTAATGCAACAATCCTTTCATATTAAACTTGTAGGCTAATTCAGAGTCTATGGACGCCGAATTGAGACAAGTCGCTAATGGTTTTGACTATAAGGTCCGTTCATTTGACAAATACGACATCAACGGGTATCGCTTTCGTACCTATGGCAAAGAGCTATCTATGGCCGATCGAAAGTCTACAAATTGTTGTGTATCTGCTATCGGCGAAGGAGGTACCGAGTATTATGGGAGAGTTGAAGCAATTTATGAACTTCTATTCTATGGTGAAAACCCACCGAATGTCGTAGTCTTCAAATGTTGTACTTGATGATGATACACTTAAGTGATACACATATTATTATTCATGTCGGTCTTTTTTTATGTTGTACTAATTTCTTTTACTGTTTGTCATGGCAGGTGTTGGAAGATGGTGGGCGCTGGTCGGGAGCGCGCCAAGGCCCCTTCTTCGTCGGCGCGTGGTCTGAGGTCTTCGATTCCAGACGCACCTCTCCGCCGAGCGTTGCTGGACAGTATGTCCACACCGCCGGGCCCTTCTTCGTCGACCGCGGTGCCCAGCAGGGGACGAGGTGGGAAGAGAGGAGGTGGGGCACGTGGTCGCGGGAGAGGAGGTAGGGTGACTGCTACGGCGCCTTCCTCGCCGCCACCCCCAGCTGTTTCACCCGAGCACGTGACTGCTAGGGTGGACTCGTCCAAGGAGGAGGCTACACGGACTCCGGTCCACGAGCCTTCGGTCCATGGGTCTTGGGCCCATGAGCCTCGGGTCGACTGGCCTTCGGCCCACGAGAGTTCGGCCCACGAGACCCCGGAGGAGCACACGTCCGGATGGGGTACCTGGCCGGATCAGCCCGAGGAGCCGAGTGGCCATGCTGATGATGGCGGGGAGCCGACTGATCTTGAGGAGGAGGGTGGCACCGTCTACCAGCATGGTGCTACACGGCTCCCGTCCGTGCCGGCGACCCGCGAGCAGAGGTGGTTGATTTTCCCTGATGGGGAGAGGTACGTAAGTGCATTTAATATTTTTGTACCTTCTGCATTCACGTTTCTTCAAATAACTAATGCGTTGGCCTTGTCATGCTGCAGGGGTTGGGACCACCATCATAGTGTCCGCCGGCCCAACTCCGTCCTTGGAGTTCTTTGCCGGCAAAACTTCCCGGGGTTTGTCACGTTGCCTGGTGAGGGTAGGCTTCCAGAGCTTGGATTGAGCTGGGAGCACTACGTGGCTGCCCCGGCCCCGCCGGATGAGATTATCGACGGTGTCGTGTGCGACACGAGGGCAGACATGGTGATCAGAAAGTTCTGGGTAATTTCTCCTTTACACATTTAAAAATCTTCAACTAGCTAGTTATTAATTGTACTAATCAATATTGTCTCATTTGATTGCAGACATTCTACAGGTGTGAGGAGGGATACGAGGAGGACGCGTCACATGTTATCGAGAACGTCTCCAAGCGCCTACTCCAGAACTTACGGCACGAGGCTCGGGTGCAGGCTGTTCGAGACTACTACGCCTTGCGTGGTATCAAGAAGACCAAGCCGGCGTGCCGCGATAAGTTCCTGAGTAAGGAGCAGTATATGAAGGTAATTCTTAAGGCCTTCTACTTAAGTTCCTTCATTTAGTAATTCTTAGCCGTAGCGCTCAAGTTTCTATTTGCTAACTTAGGCGCCTCCGAGATGGTGTGCGGATCGGATGGATTGTTGGGAGGTGTTGGTCGATGAGTGGTGCTCAAAAGAATGGCTAGCCCTCCACAACGAGGCCAAGGACAAACGTGCCCAAATGGAAGGTGTGCCACACCATCAAGGCAGCTCCAACTTATATCAGTTCGGGCGCAACTGGGTATGTGGTTTGCTTCATGATTCATGGAATTCATTCATCATGCTAGCTTGAGCCCTTTAATTACTAATTTTCATTGTTTCTCTCTTTCAGGCACGCTACAATAAGGCGGATAAGGTGCCAGAGGTGTACGACCTGTATGCCATGGCCCACACTGCCTCTTTCAAGAAAGTCAAGGCTTTCTCTCAGTCTGACCTCGATGATGCAAACAACTTCACCAACATCTCCTCCCACAACAAGCTCGTGAGATATAGAGATGAGGGGAAGGCGAGGAAAGGGGAGGACTTTAACCCGAGCCAGGGTCCCATTGATCCAGAGCTGGTGATGATATCTGGTGACGGGAGGTCCCATGGCTCCATAGCCATTGGAGATGGACTTATCCGTTGTCCTAGCACTCTCCCGGAGATCAAGGCGCGCCAGTCGAGCTCCGCTCCTGAGATAAGGCCTCGTGAACGGCCAGTGCAACTCGCCATCAAGGTTAGTGATACGTACTAAGTTATCTTTCTCCATTACATTGTGTGCGCTTCCATCAATGATTACAAATGGTCATGTGAGTGGTGTTGCAGGCTGCTATACAGACTGAGAGAGATAGAACGGAGAAACTTCTGGCGGAGGCGGCAGAGAGGCAGCGGGAGATGGAGGAGAGGACGAGAAAGATGATGGAGGAGGAGAGGGCACGGAATGACATGCAGGCAAGGGCCATGTACGAGCTCCTTGTGGTAAGTTTCTTCTGCAGATTACTTGCTAGTCTTAACATTTGAGTCTCATTACTAACTAGTATGACTCTGTTGTGAAAACCAAATGTGCAGTCTGTGTGCGAGAAGTCCGGTCAGCCCGCTCCGCCGATGCCAGTGATTGCTCCTGGGAGCACGGTGAGTTTAATTTGAATGGACATTACTTGCTAGTCTTAACATTTGAGTGTCATAATACTAACGAGACATTGGAAATGATCTTTGGTGCAGCTAAACTCCAGAAACGCATCGCACAATCCTTCTCCAGGTAGCGGCACTAGCCACCCCGCTCCTACACCTCCCTGATCACGGTAAGTTTCTCTAGTGTTTTGCTTAAAAAATGCATAAAGACCTAGACTTAGCTTTATTTCATCCAATATGCTTACCATAATGACCTAGAGTTAGCTTCTTTTCCTCCAAAATGACCCATTTTACCTAGGTTAGCTTATAAATGATGCAGTTCATCCAAGTTAGCTCAAAAATGACCCATTTTACCTAGATTAGCTCCTAAATGATCCATTTTACCTACGTTAGCTTTAAAATGGCCCATTTCACGTAGGTTAACTCCAAAATGACCCATCTTACCTAGGTTATCTCATAAACGATCCATTTCAACTAATTTAGCTCATAAATGATCCATTTGACCTAAGTGAGCTAAAAAACGATCCATTTCACCTACATTAGCTCTTAAATGATCCATTTCACCTAAGTTAGCTCAAAAAGATCCATTTCAACTAAATTAGCTCATAAATGATCCATTTCAACAAAGTTAGCTCAAAAAGATCCATTTCAACTAAGTTAGCTCATAAATGATCCATTTGACCTAAGTGAGCTAAAAACGATCAATTTCACCTTAGTTACCTAAAAAACGATCCATTTGACCTTAGTTAGCTCATAAACGACCCATTTCAACTTAGTTAGCTCATATATGATCCATTTCACGTAAGTTAGCCCATAAATGACATACTCTTCTTGTTCTAGTCTTCTTCTTGTTCTAGTCACCTATTTCTAACTTTCTTATTTTTCATTTTGCAGATTTCATTCACTTGACGAAAGCTTGCATAGATGGAGTGCTCCTTATCCCTTTCTCTGTTTCTTTTGTATCGCATGTATCTTGGTAGTTGGATGAACTATGCTATGTATGATGGAACTTGGTAGTTGGATGGAACATATGTGATGGAACTATGTATGATGGAACTCTGCATGTTGGATATCTTATATGTTTGCTGTGAAAATTGTTGTCATATATATCATATATATCTTATATGTTTGCTGTGAAATATATCTGTATATGTCATATATATTTGTGATGAAAATTGTTGGATTTAATAAAAAACAGAAAAAGAGCCAATATGCAGGCTCTTTGCCGTCTGCCACCGACGGCAACGGGCTCTTTGCCGTCTGCCGCGGACGGCAAAGAGGCCACGTGGCATCCAGCTGTGCTTCCTGGGAGCTGACCCATTTGGTCAATTTGCCTACAGTGGCAGACGGCAAAGGCCTGCCATGTGGTGACGTGTAGATGACATCATACGGCGGACGGCAAAGACACTAGAAAATTTGCCATCCGCTGGCGGACGACAAAGGCCTGCCGTTAGCCACTTAACGGACTGAGAGCACAATTTTTGCCGTCCGCTCTCTTTGCCGTCCGCCGCAGGCGGCAAAGGGCCTTTGCCGTCAGCCGCCAGGAAGCAGACGGCAAAGCAGCTGTTTACCGTAGCCTACTTTGCCGGAGCCTTTTGCCGTCCGCGGCTGACGGCAAAGGCCTTTGCCGTCCGCCGTTCGTGCCTTTGCCGTCCGCCGTGGCAGACGGCAAAGTAGCTGTTTCCTGTAGTGATATAACAATAACGGCTCTTTATCAACAGGAGCAGCAAGAACGGGTGGCTCAGCCAACTGTTTCTTCAGATCCTCAAATGCTTGATTAGCAACATCACTCCAAACAAAGTGATCCGTCTTCTTCATCATCTGATAAAGAGGAATAGCCTTCTCACCTAGCCGGCTTATGAACTGGCTCAGAGCCGCAATACGACCCGCCAGACGCTGAACATCGTTAACACACACCGGTTTAGCCAATGAAGTAATGGCCTTGATTTTCTCTGGGTTAGCTTCAATCCCTCTGTTGGAGACCAGGAAACCCAAGAGCTTGCCTGCTGGCACTCCAAAGACACATTTGGCCGGGTTAAGCATCATCTTGTAAACCCGAAGATTGTCAAACGTCTCCTTCAAACCATCAATCAGGGTCTCCTTCTCTCTTGACTTCACCACAATGTCATCTACATAAGCATGAACATTGCGCCCAATCTGATTATGAAGACAATTCTGCACACATTGTTGGTAAGTTGCCTGGGCACTCTTGAGCCCAAAAGGCATAGACACAGAGCAGAAGGCTCCAAAGGGAGTTATAAAAGCTGTCTTCTCCTGGTCCTTAATTGCCATCTTGATTTGATGATAACCAGGATAAGCATCCAAAAAACTCAACCGCTCACAACCCGCCGTAGCATCAATAATCTGATCAATACGAGGGAGAGAAAAAGGACCAGCCGGACAAGCCTTGTTTAAATCTGTGTAGTCCACACACATACGCCAAGTGTCGTTCTTCTTAAGTACCAGCACCGGGTTAGCTAGCCACTCAGGATGAAAAACTTCCACAATAAACCCAGCTGCCAAGAGCCGGGCTACCTCCTCACCAATGGCCTTACGCCTTTCTTCATTGAAACAACGAAGAAATTGCTTGACCGGTTTAAACTTGGGATCAACATTAAGAGTGTGCTCAGCGAGTTCCCTCGGTACACCTGGCATGTCAGAAGGTTTCCATGCAAAGATGTCTCGGTTCTCACGGATGAACTCGATGAGCGCGCTTTCCTATTTCAGATCCAGATTAGCACTGATGCTGAACTGCTTGGATGAATCGCCAGGAATGAAATCAACCATCTTAGTATCATCTGCTGACTTAAACTTCAAGACCGGGTCATGCTCTGTGGTTGGCTTTTTCAAAGATGTCATGTCAGCCGGGTCAACATTATCTTAGTAAAATTTCAACTCCTCTGTTGCACAAACCGCCTCAGCATAAGCTGCATCACCTTCCTCGCACTCCAAAGCGATCTTCCGGCTTCCGTGCACAGTGATAGTCCCCTTGTAACCCGGCATCTTGAGCTACAGATAAACATAACAAGGTCGTGCCATGAACTTGGCATAAGCCGGCCGTCCAAACAGAGCGTGATACGGTCTGTGAATCTTGACTACTTCAAAGTTTAATGTCTCTAACCTAGAGTCATGCTCATCTCCAAAAGCAACTTCCAGAGCTATCTTACCAACTGGGTATGCCGATTTACCAGGCACCACGCCGTGGAAAACAGTGTTCGATGGTTTAAGATTTTTATCTGTCAACCCCATGCGACGGAAAGTTTCATAATAAAGGATATTGATGCTGCTCCCTCCGTCCATGAGTACCTTAGTAAACTTGTACCCTCCAACCTAATGTGCGACCACCAACGCTAACTGACCCAGATTATCAACCCGGGGCGGGTGATCTTCCCGACTCCACACAATGGGCTGCTCAGACCAGCGCAAGTAACGGGGAACTGCCGGTTCAACGACGTTCACCGCCCTTTTATGAAGCTTCTGATCCCGTTTGCATAAACTTGTGGTGAAAACATGGTACTGCCCACTATCAACTGCTTTGGGTTACTCTGATACCCAGATTGCTGCTATTGATTCCCCTGACCTGATTGCTGATGATAGCCACCCTGATGACCTTGATTGCCTTGACTACCTTGGAATCCAGAGCTAGAACCGCCACCACCATAACCCGGTCCATGAGAGCAGGATCCTGAGCCACCACCCGGCCCATGACTATCTTGAAAAAGATTTGAATTTTTGAACTCTTTCATAATGAAGCAATCCTTCCAGAGGTGCCTAGACGGTCTTTCTCGTGTCCCATGTCTCGGGCAGGGTTGATTTAGCAGCTGCTCAAGATTGATGCCTGACCCTCCAGTCCGTGAGGGCGGAGGTTTACCCTTATGATGCTGACCATTATTCCGCGTATTGGTGTTAGCCACAAAATCCAAACTATTATCAGCTTTGCGCTTACCATTGTTTCCATGGCTCGTCGGGTTATGTTGCTGCCCCTTGGTGCTGCTGCTCTTCTTTCCCTTACCCGACCTTTCATCATCAGACTCGGGGTCCTTGGTACCATCAGAGTCAGCAAACTTAACCAGAGCCGCCATAAGTGTCCCCATGTCATTGCATTGACGCTTAAGCCGCCCTAATTTCTGCTTCAGGGGTGTGAAACGACAATTGTTCTCCAACATCAAGACTGCTGAATCGGCATTGATGCGATCCGACGAGTGCAGGATCGTTGAAACCTGGCGTACCCAATGGGTTGTCGATTCACCTTCTTCTTGGACACAGGAAGCCAAATCCATGATTGACATGGGCTGCTTGCACGTATCTTTAAAATTCTGGATAAACCGGGCTTTTAACTCGGCCCATGACCCAATAGAGTTGGCCGGCAACCCCTTCAACCAAGTACAGGCTGTCCCTTCCAACATCATGGTGAAATACTTAGCACATGCAGCATCATCAACATCCAGCAGTTCCATCGCCATCTCATAGCTCTTAACCCATGCCCCAGGAGGTAAGTCGGCAGTGTAATTGGGCACCTTACGGGGACCCTTGAAATCCTTGGGCAACCGTACGTTGCGTAGAGCTGGAGACAAACACGGCACACCCAAAGTCCTGAAAGTCACGCCTGTCTCCACTAAAGTTGTCAGACGAACTGGGGAATGCTGATGAGCCGTATACTAGGCCGCCAGCTCGGCTTCCCGACGCGCTCTTCCTTGATCCACGACGTTCTGGGCATTAACCCCACCACCTGTCTGGTTATGTCCACGGGGCGGGTTACAGTTCCGCCCACTACTTGACATGGTCGGTTCCTCAATATGCCTGCTATAACTCCGGCTTGGGCGAGGGGTTGAATGAATCCTATCACGATTGTAAGAATAAGCCTGCTGCTGAACCAAAGCTGTCCGAAGAAGCTCTCTAGCCCTTCGCATCTCCACCGTTGTGGGAGATTCGCCTTCAACCAGGAGAGCCCCAGTCGTGATGCGGCAGCGATCCTGTTATCCAAGGGGTTAGAATAATGACCCGGTGGCGTCAGCATGTGCTGCAGCGGGATATTGTCTTGACGAGGCGGGTCCGTCGTGCACGGCTGAACCGGCGCTCCCATTCCAGGTGCTTCGACCCAGTTCACCACTGGCTGGTTACTGGTCCCTGCTCCGGGCATGTTAAAGAGATTTCTCACCTCGTAAACCGGCGGCAGGCGAGTCTGATGCCTTCTCCTCATGACATCATTTGACGCGTTCTGATCTAGCATGAGCCGGAAAGACTCTAATTGAATCCGATGTGCCTGAACATCTAAAGCGGACCGCTCCACGGCCATCCTAGTGTTTTCTGCATTCATCTCTTCCTTGGCATGTGCTATCTCATCCCGCAACTTTGCAACCGTCCGCGTTATGCTGATCCTGATCTGCCGGATTAACCACCGTTGTTAACAATGCTGTCAGCTTATCCAACAAGTCGGTTAGAGCCTGAGCCGGTAGGCGCACAGGGCCTCCTGCCCCGGCAGCCGATGCCGCTGCTGATCCGGAAATCATCTCTGCTGTAGTTGATGAGTGCTGCACTGGCTGTGTTTCGGCCATGAAGATCGCGACCCTGTTTGGCGGTTCATAGGGGTCCGGAATACTGTCGCCATCGGAACAGCCCCCAAGCCGGCCGTCTTGCAGTTGATACAATGACTCGGTCTCACCGGTGGATGACTCGCCGTTAGAATAGACAACTGTCTCGTCACCAGACGCTGATCTATCCTCAGATTCCGCTTCGTGGATGAATCCCACAAAAGCACGATTCCTGGCGGGCTGAACTCGGGCGGGTCTTGCACGCTGAGCCGTATCGATGATGTCGGTGCAGATGTCCGGCTTAGGGCCTGGTTCGCCGATCTTGCCGATGAAGATGTGGATTTCGCCAAAGGGGACCCAGTACCCGTACTCGATTGAGCCGGCCTCAGGACTCCAGCCCGCGTCATCGATGTAGAGCTTGCTGTGACGACTCTTGGTCATCCGGCCCACAGCGTATCCCTTGATCCCTTCGAAGTTGCCCTCTAAGAACTTGAAACCATCATGCGATAGCCCCACGGTGGGCGCCAACTGTTGTGGAATTATCACGGCAGATGTCCTAGTGTGAGGACTTAGTCGTGGAGCCATCACAATGAGATTAGCTTAAAGGGGTTAATCAGGACAAAGGACATGAGGAGTTTATACTGGTTTGGCCCCTTGCGGTGAAGGTAAAAGCCTAATCTAGTTTGAGATGGTATTGCTAGGGTTTCGATGACCAGGGAGCGAATATGCTTAGCCTGGCTCTCGATCTGTTGTTTCTTGTCCCTAAACCGCCGCCGGGTCGTCCCTTTATATACTCAGGTTGATGCCCGGCGGTTCACAGAATCCCGGACGGCTCATAAACGTGTCCGGCTCGATATCTACTCTTTCCTGTCTTACAATACAAGTCATACATCTATGGTGGTTTACATCTATGGGCCCTAACCCGCCTCTGGGCCTTGGGCCTTCTTATTAAATCTCCTTCGTAAGTCGCCATCTTTTATGTCTTCATAGGCTTCAACATTGGTAAATCGTCCTGAGTATAATCCAGCCCCTCCTGGGCGGTTTATACTCAATAGTTATATCCCCAACACTACCCCTACTTTGTCACTGGGTAAGGACACCGCAAGATTGAACCCAAAACTAAGCACCTCTCCCATTGCAAGAAATACCAATCTAGTTGGCCAAACCAAACCGATAATTCGAAGAGAAATACAAAGATATCAAATCATGCATATAAGAATTCAGTAAAGACTCAAATAATATACATAGATAATCTGATCATAAATCCACAATTTGTCGGATCTCGACAAACACACCGCAAAAGAATATTACATCGGATATATCTCCAAGGACATCGAGGAGAACATTGTATTGAAGATCAAAGAGAAAGAAGAAGCCATCTAGCTACTAGCTATGGACCCGTAGGTCTATGGTAAACTACTCACGCTTCATCAGAAGGGCAATAGAGTTGATGTAGATGCCCTCCGTGATCGAATCCCCCTCCGGCAGGGTGCCGGATAAGGCCCCAAGATGGGATAACACAGAAACAAAGGCTTGCGGCGGTGGAAAAGTATTTTGGTGGACGCTTCTGGTCGTTTGGGAATATTGGGGAATTTATAGAGCAAAAATTAGGGTTGGAGGAGTCCCGTGGGGTTGATGCCTGCTAGACTATGTCGGTATTTCCCCAAAGAGGAAGGGTTGATGCAGCACAACGACGATAGGTATTTCCCTCAGTGATGAGACCAAGGTTATCGAACTAGTAGGAGAACCAAGCAACACTACGTAAACAACACCTGCACACAAATAACAAATACTCGCAACCCGACGTGTTAAAGGGGTTGTCAATCCCTTTCGGGTAACAACGCCGGAAATTGGCAAACGGGCGTGAGAAAGTGTTGGGGAACGTAGCATGCAATTTAAAAAAAAATTCTACCATCACGCAAGATCTATCTATGAGATGCATAGCAATGAGAGGGGGAGAGTGTGTCCACGTACCCTCTTAGACCGAAAGTGGAAGCGTTAGTTTAACGCGGTTGATGTAGTCAAACGTCTTCGCAATCCAACCGATCAAGTACCGAACGTATGGCACCTCCGAGTTCAGCACATGTTTAGCTCGATGACGTCCCTCGAACTCTTGATCTAGCAAAGTGTCGAGGGTGAGTTTCGTCAGCACGACGGCATGGTGACGGTGATGGTGATGTGATCCGCGCAGGGCTTCGCCTAAGCACTACGATGCTATGACCGGAGGAGTAAACTGTGGAGGGGGCACCGCACACGGCTAAGAGAACAATTGATGTGCTATAGGGTGCCCCCTGCCCCCGTATATAAAGGAGGAGGGGAGGAGGCCACCGGCCTAGGGGCGCGCCCAAGTGGGGGGAAACCCACTAGGACTCCTAGTCCTAGTAGGTTTCCCCCTTCCTTCTCATGGAGGGGAAAGAGGGAAGGGAGAGGGAGGAGGAGAAGGAAAGGGGGGCACCGCTTTATAATTGCCTCTAGGGCATATTTCCTTCAGTCTCCCACTTGCACTAGAGTTAATAATCTAGATTACATTGTAATGATTCTAACACCCATGGAGTTTTGGTGCTGATCATGTTTTGCTCTGGAAGAGGCTTAGTCAACGGGTCTGCAACATTCAGATCCGTATGTATTTTGCAAATCTCTATGTCTCCCTCCTTGACTTGATCGCGGATGGAGTTGAAGCGTCTCTTGATGTGTTTAGTTCTCTTGTGAAAACGGGATTCCTTTGCTAAGGAAATTGCTCTAGTATTGTCACAAAAGATTTTCATTGGACCCGATGCACTAGGTATTACACCTAGATCGGATATGAACTCCTTCATCCAGACTCCTTCATTTGCTGCTTCCGAAGCAGCTATGTACTCCGCTTCACACGTAGATCCCGCCACGACGCTCTGCTTGGAACTGCACCAACTGACAGCTCCACCATTCAATATAAATGCGTATCTGGTTTGTGACTTAGAGTCATCCGGATCAGTGTCAAAGCTAGCATCGACGTAACCATTTACGACAAGCTCTTTGTCACCTCCATAAACGAGAAACATATCCTTGCTCCTTTTCAGGTATTTCAGGATGTTCTTGACCGCTTTCCAGTGATCCACTCCTGGATTACTTTGGTACCTCCCTCCTAAACTTAAACTTATAGCAAGGCACCCATCAGGTCTGGTACACATCATTGCATACATGATAGAACCTATGGCTGAGGCATAGGGAATGACTTTCATTTTCTCTCTATCTTCTGTAGTGGTCGGGCATTGAGTCTGACTCAACTTCACACCTTGTAACACAGGCAAGAACCCTTTCTTTGACTGATCCATTTTGAACTTCTTCAAAACTTTATCAAGGTATGTGCTTTGTGAAAGTCCAATTAAGCGTCTTGATCTATCTCTATAGATCTTGAAGCCCAATATATAAGCAGCTTCACCGAGGTCTTTCATTGAAAAATTCTTATTCAAGTATCCTTTTATGCTATCCAGAAATTCTATATCATTTCCAATCAACAATATGTCATCCACATATAATATTAGAAATGCTACAGGGCTCCATCTCACTTTCTTGTAAATACAAGCTTCTCCAAAAGTCTGTATAAAATCATATGCTTTGATCACACTATCAAAGCGTATATCCCAACTCCGAGAGGCTTGCACCAGTCCATAAATGGATCATTGGAGCTTGCACACTTTGTTAGCACCTTTAGGATCGACAAAACCTTCTGGTTGCATCATATACAACTCTTCTTTAAGAAATCCAGTAAGGAATGCAGTTTTGACATCCATTTGCCAAATTTCATAATCATAAAATGCGGCAATTGCTAACATGATTCAGACAGACTTAAGCATCGCTACGGGTGAGAAGGTCTCATTGTAGTCAACTCCTTGAACTTGTCGAAAACCTTTCACAACAAGTCGAGCTTTGTAGACAATAACATTACCATCAGCGTCAGTCTTCTTCTTGAAGATCCATTTATTTTCTATGGCTTGCCGATCATCGGGCAAGTCAACCAAAGTCCATACTTTTTTCTCATACATGGATCCCATCTCAGATTTCATGGCTTCAAGCCATTTCGCGGAATCTGGGCTCATCATTGCTTCCTCATAGTTCGTAGGTTCGTCATGGTCTAGTAATATGACTTCCAGAACAGGATTACCGTACCACTCTGGTGCGGAACGTACTCTGGTTGACCTACGAGGTTCAGTAGTAACTTGATCTGAAGTTTCATGATCATCATTCATTAACTTCCTCACTAATTGGTGTAGGTATCACTGGAATTGTTTTCTCTGATGTGCTACTTTCCAATTCGAGAGAAGGTACAATTACCTCATCAAGTTCTACTTTCCTCCCACCCACTTCTTTCGAGAGAAACTCCTTCTCTAGAAAGGATCCATTCTTAGCAACAAATATCTTGCCTTCGGATCTATGATAGAAGGTGTACCCAATAGTTTCTTTTGGGTATCCTATGAAGACGCACTTCTCCAATTTGGGTTCGAGCTTATCAGGCTGAAGCTTTTTCACATAAGCATCGCAACCCCAAACTTTAAGAAACGACAACTTAGGTTTCTTGCTAAACCACGGTTCATATGGTGTCGTCTCAACGGATTTAGATGTGCCCTATTTAACGTGAATGCAGACGTCTCTAAAGAATAACCCCAAGACGATAGTGGTAAATCAGTAAGAGACATCATAGATCGCACCATATCTAATAAAGTACGATTACGACGTTCGGACACACCATTACGTTGTGGTGTTCCAGGTGGTGTGAGTTGCGAAACTATTCCACATTGTTTCAAATGAAGACCAAACTCGTAACTCAAATATTCGCCTCCGCGATCAGATCGTAGAAACTTTATTTTCTTGTTACGATGATTTTCCACTTCACTCTGAAATTCTTTGAACTTTTCAAATGTTTCAGACTTGTGTTTCATTAAGTAGATATACCCATATCTGCTCAAATCATCTGTGAAGGTCAGAAAATAACGATACCCGCCGTGAGCCTCAACACTCATCGAACCGCATACATCAGTATGTATTATTTCCAATAAGTCAGTGGCTCGCTCCATTGTTCCAGAGAACAGAGTCTTAGTCATCTTGCCCATGAGGCATGGTTCGCAAGCATCAAGTGATTCCAAAAGCCCATCTGCATGGAGTTTCTTCATGCGCTTTACACCAATATGACCTAAACAGCAGTGCCACAAATAAGTTGCACTATCATTATTAACTTTGCATCTTTTGGCATCAATATTATGAATATGTGTATCACTACGATCGAGATTCAACAAAAATAGACCACTCATCAAGGGTGCATGACCATAAAAGATATTACTCATATAATAGAACAACAATTATTCTCTGATTTAAATGAATAACCGTCTCGCATCAAACAAGATCCAGATATAATGTTCATGCTCAACGCTGGCACCAAACAACAATTATTCAGGTCTAAAACTAATCCCGATGGTAGATGTAGAGGTAGCGTGCCGACGGCGATCACATCGACCTTGGAACCATTTCCGACGCGCATCGTCACCTCGTCCTTAGCCAATCTTCGTTTAATCCATAGCCCCTATTTTGAGTTGCAAATATGAGCAACAGAACCCATATCAAATACCCAGGCGCTACTATGAGCATTAGTAAGGTACACATCAATAACATGTATATCAAATATACCTTTCACTTTGCCATCCTTCTTATCCGCCTAATTCTTGGGGCAGTTCCGCTTCCAGTGACCAGTCCCTTTGCAGTAGAAGCACTCAGTTTCAGGCTTAGGTCCAGACTTGGGCTTCTTCCCGAGAGCAGCAACTTTCTTGCTATTCTTCTTGAAGTTCCCCTTCTTCCCTTTGCCCTTTTTCTTGAAACTAGTGGTCTTGTTAACCATCAACACTTGATGCTCCTTCTTAATTTCTACCTCCGCAACCTTAAGCATTGTGAAGAGCTCGGGAATTGTCTTTTCCATCCCTTGCATATTATAGTTCATCACAAAGCCTTTATAGCTTGGTGGCAGTGATTGAAGAACCCTGTCAATAACACTATCATCCGAAAGATTAACTCCTAGATGAGTCAAGTGGTTATGGTACCCAGACATTCTGAGTATGTGTTCACTGACAGAATTGTTCTCCTCCATCTTGCAGCTATAGAACTTGTTGGAGACTTCATATCTCTCAACTCGGGCATTTGCTTGAAATATTAACTTCAACTCCTGGAACATCTCATATGCTCCATGACATTCAAAACGTCATTGAAGTCCCGATTCTAAGCCGTAAAGCATGGCACACTGAAGTATCGAGTAGTCATCAGATTTAGCTTGCAAGACGTTCATAATGTCCGGAGTTGCTCCTGCAGCAGGCCTTGCACCTAGCGGTGCTTCAAGGACGTAATTCTTTTGTGCAGCAATGAGGATAATCCTCAAGTTATGGACCCAGTCCGTGTAGTTGCTACCATCATCTTTCAACTTAGCTTTCTCTAGGAACACATTAAAATTCAAGGGAACGGTAGCACGGGCCATTGATCTACAACAACATATATATGCAAAAACTATCAGGACAAAGTTCATGATAAATTTAAGTTCAATTAATCATATTACTAAAGAACTCGCACTTAGATAGACATCCCTCGAGTCATCTAAATGATCACGTGATCCATACCAACTAAACCATGTCCGATCATCACATGAGATGAAGTAGTTTTCAATGGTGAACATCTCTATGTTCATCATATCTACTATATGATTCACGTTCGACCTTTCGGTCTCAGTGTTCGGAGGCCATGTTTGTGCATGCTAGGCTCATCAAGTTTAACCTAAGTATTCCGCACGTGCCAAACTGTCTTACACCCGTTGTATGTGAAGTAGAGCTTATCACACCTGATCATCACGTGGTGTCTCGGCACGACGAACTTTAGCAACGGTGCATACTTAGGGAGAACACTTATACCTTCAAATTTAGTGAGGGATCATCTTATAATGCTACCACCGTACTAAGCAAAATAAGATGCATAAAAGATAAACATCACATGCAATCAAACTATGTGACATGATATGGCCATCATCATCTTGTGCCTTTGATCTCCATCTCCAAAGCACCGTCATGATCTCCATCGTCACCGGCTTGACACCTTGATCTCCATCGTAGCGTTGTGGTCGTCTCGCCAAGTGTTGCTTCTACAACTATCGCTAACGCATAGTGATAAAGTAAAGCAATTACATGGCGTCTGCATTTCATACAATAAAGCGACAACCATAAGGCTCCTGCCAGTTGCCGATAACTATTACAAAACATGATCATCTCATACAACAACGTATATCACATCATGTCTTGACCATATCACATCACAACATGCCCTTCAAAAACAAGTTAGACGTCCTCTACTTTGTTGTTGCAAGTTTTACGAGGCTGCTACGGGCTTCTAGCAAGAACCGTTCTTACCTACGCATCAAAACCACAACGATTTTTTTGTCAAGTGTATTGTTTTAACCTTCAACAAGGACCAGCCGTAGTCAAATTTGATTCAACTAAAGTTGGAGAAACAGACACCCGCTAGCCACCTTTATGCAAAACAAGTTGCATGTCTGTCGGTGGAACCGGTCTCCTGAACGTGGCCATGTAAGGTTGGTCCGGGCTGCTTCATCCAACAATACCGCCGAATCAAAATAAGACATTGGTGGTAAGCAGTATGACTATGATCGCCCACAACTCTTTGTGTTCTAGTCATGCATATCATCTACGCATAAACCTGGCTCGGATGCCACTGTTCGGGAACGTAGCATGCAATTTCAAAAAATTTCTACGATCACGCAAGATCTATCTATGAGATGCATAGCAACGAGAGGGGGAGAGTGTGTCCATGTACCCTCGTAGACCGAAAGCGGAAGCGTTATTTTAACGCGGTTGATGTAGTCGAACGTCTTCGCGATCCAACCGATCAAGTACCGAACGTACGACACCTCCGAGTTCAGCACACGCTCAGCTCGATGACGTCCCTCGAACTCTTGATCCTGGAAAGTGTCGAGGGTGAGTTTCAACAGCACGGTGGCGTGGTGACGATGATGGTGATGTGATCCGCGCAGGGCTTTGCCTAAGCACTATGACCCTATGACCGGAGGAGTAAACTGTGGAGGGGGGCACCGCACACAGGTAAGAGAACAATTGATGTGCTATGGGGTGCCCCCTGCCCCCGTATAAAAAGGAGGAGGGGAGGAGGCCGCCCGCCTAGGAGCGCGCCCAAGTGGGGGGGGGAAACGCACTAGGACTCCTAGTCCTAGTAGGTTTCCCCCTTCCTTCTCATGGAGGGGGAAAGAGGGAAGGGAGAAGGAGGAGGAGAAGGAAAGGGGGCGCCGCGGGTTGGCCACCCCTTGTGGGCTGCCTCTTCTCTCTCCTATGGCCCATAAGGCCCATTACTTTCCCCGGGGGGTTTCTGGTAACCCGTCGGTACTCCGATAAATATCCGAAACATCCTAAACCATTCCGGTGTGCAAATACTTTCGTCCAATATATCAATCTTTACCTCTCCACCGTTTCGAGACTCCTCGTCATGTCCGCGATCACATCCAGGACTCCGAACAATCTTCGGTCACCAAAACACATAACTCATAATACAAATCGTCATCGAACGTTAAGCGTGCGGACCCTACGGGTTCGAGAACTATGTAGACATGACCGAGACATATCTCCGATCAATAACCAACAACGGAACCTGGATGCTCATATTGGTTCCTACATATTCTACTAAGATCTTTATCGGTCGAACCGCAATGACAACATACGTTATTCCCTTTGTCATCGGTATGTTACTTGCCCGAGATTCGATCGTCGGTATCCTCATACCTAGTTCAATATCGTTACTGGCAAGTCTCTTTACTCGTTCTGTAATGCATCATCCCGTAACTAACTCATTAGTCACATTTCTTGCAAGGCTTATCATGATGTGCATTACCGAGAGGGCCCAGAGATACCTCTCCGATACTCGGAGTAAAAAAATCCTAATCTCGATCTATGCCAACCCAACAAACACGTTCGGAGACACCTGTAGAGCATCTTTATAATCACCCAGTTACGTTGTGACAATTGATAGCACACAAGGTGTTCCTCCAGTATTCAGGAGTTGCATAATCTCATAGTCAAAGGAATATGTATAAGTCATGAAGAAAGCAAATAGCAATAAAACTTAACGATCATTATGCTAAGCTAACGGATGGGTATTGTCCATCACATCATTCTCCTAATGATGTGATCCCGTTCATCAAATGACAACACATGTCTATGGTTAGGAAACTTAACCATCTTTGATTAACGAGCTAGTCAAGTAGAGGCATACTAGGGACACTCTGTTTTGTCTATGTATTCACACATGTACCAAGTTTTTGGTTAATACAATTCTAGCACGAATAATAAACATTTATCATGATATAAGGAAATATAAATAACAACTCTATTATTGCCTCTAGGGCATATTTCCTTCAGAAAGTTGTAATAATTTGTTAGATTGATCACGCGGGAACGCGAGATAAAATAAATTGCAGCAAGGTATTTTTGTATTTTTGGTTTAATAGATCTGAAAATAAAAGCAAATAAAAATAGATCACAAAGGCAAATATAATGAGAAAGATACCCGGGGGCTGTAGATTTCACTAGTGGCTTCCCTCGAGAAAGATAGCAAACGGTGGGTAAACGAATTACTGTTGGGCAATTGAGAGAACTTCAAATAATCATGACGATATCCAGGCAATGATCATTAAATAGGCATGACGTCCAAGATTAGTGGACCGACTCCTGCCTGCATCTACTACTATTACTCCACACATCAACCGCTATCCAGCATGCATCTAGTGTATTAAGTTCATGGAGAAACGGAGTAATGCAATAAGAACGATGACATGATGTAGATAAGATCTATTTATGTAGAAATAGACCCCATCTTGTTATCCTTAATAGCAACGATACATACGTGTCGGTTCCCCTTCTGCACTGGGATCAAGCACCATAAGATCGAACCCATCACAAAGCACCTCTTCCCATTGCAAGATAAATAGATCAAGTTGGCCAAACAAAACCCGAATATCGGAGAAGAAATACGAGGCTATAAGCAATCATGCATATAAGAGATCAAGGAAGACTCAAATAACTTTCATGGATAAAAAGATAGATCTGATCATAAACTCAAAGTTCATCCGATCCCAACAAACACACCGCAAAAAGAGTTACATCATATGGATCTCCAAGAGACCATTGTATTGAGAATCAAAAGAGAGAGAGGAAGCCATCAGCTACTAACTACGGACCCGTAGGTCTACAAAGAACTACTCATGCATCATCGGAGAGGCACCAATGGACATGATGAACCCCTCCGTGATGGTGTCTAGATTGGATCTGGTGGTTCTGGAACTTGCGGCGGCTAGAATTGATTTTCGTCGACTCCCCTAGGGTTTCTGGAATACTGGGATATTTATAAAGTAAAGAGGCGGTCCGGGGGGCACCCGAGGTTTGCACAACCCACCCGGGCGTGCCTGGGCCTCCAGAGGCGCCCTGGTGGGTTGTGCTCTCCTTGGAGCAGCCCCCAGGTGCTTCTTCGGCCCACTAGATGTTTTCTGGTCCATAAAAATCCACAAAAGTTTCGCTGCGTTTGGACTCCGTTTGGTATTGATTTTCTGCGATGTAAAAAAACATGCAAAAAACAGCAACTGGCACTTGGCACTATGTCAATAGGTTAGTACCAAAAATGATATAAAATAACTATAAAATGATTATAAAACATCCAAGAATGATAACATAACAGCATGGAACAATAAAATAGGTTAGTACCAAAAAATGATATAAAATAACTATAAAATGATTATAAAACATCCAAGAATGATAACATAACAGCATGGAACAATAAAAATTTATAGATACGTTGGAGACGTATCAGCATCCCCAAGCTTAATTCCTGCTCGTCCTCGAGTAGGTAAATGATAAAAATAGAATTTTTGATGTGGAATGCTGCCTAACATGTCATCTCATATTCTTTTCTTTGTAGCATGGACATTTGGACTTTTATATGGTTCAAAGCAATAGTCTAGTTTTGACATGAGGACTTAAATACTCAAGCATACCAACAAGCAACCATGTCTTTCAAAATATCAACGCTAAAATAAGTTATCCCTAGCCCATCATGCTCAATCATTGTTCCATTCATGAAACACACTCGCATATTAGCTACACCCAATGCTCAAGTACGATCATAGTGCCCCTAGTTGGTGCTTTATAAGAGAAGATGGAGACTCAAATTAAAAATAAAAATTGCATAAAGTAAAAGAAAGGCCCTTCGCGGAGGGAAGTAGAGATTTGTAGAGGTGCCAGAGCTCAAAGCGAAAATTGAGATATAGAAACATTTTGAGAGGCATACTTTGCTCACCAACGAAAAACGTATTAGAGCTCCCAACACTTTCCATGCTAGATATATCATAGGTGGTTCCCACATAGAAAATAAAATTTATTCCTTTTTCCACCATACTTTCACTTTCCATGGCTAGTCGTATCCACGGGTGCCTTCCATACCAACACTTTCCAAGGAATTTATTATTTGACAACATAAAGTAAATTCATTTTTCATTTCGGTACTGGGCATCCCTAATACCTTTGCCTTACTTTCGTGCAATGACAAGTGAATAAACACTCATCGTGAGAATAACACATCTAGCATGGAAAATATTGGCCACCCCTCACCGCCTCAGGAGCGGTACGAGCACACAAAAGAGAAATTTATTTTGAAAATTAGAGATGGCACATACAAATTTTCTTAGAACGACAAAAGAATACCGCGTGTAGGTAGGTATAGTGGACTCATGTGGCAAAACTGGTTTGAACGATTTTGGATGCACAAGTGATCCTACTTAGTGCAAAATGAGGGCTAGCAAAAGATTGAGAAGCGACCAACCAAGAAACGAATAATATCATAAGCAAGCATTGAGCATAATTAACACCGAATAATGCTCCACAAGTAGGATGTAATTTCATTGCACAACTATTTACTTTCATGCTTGCATAGGGAATCACAAACCTTAACACCAATATTCTTACTAAAGCACAATTACTCATCAACATGACCCACATATCACATCATCATATCTCAAAACTATTACAAGGGATCAAGTTTATTTTGTCCAATGATCTTCATGAAAGTTTTTATTATATCCTTCTTGGATATCTATCACTTTGGAACTAATTTTCATGTGTTGCTTTTGATAAGCTCTAACAAATATAAGTGAAGATCATGAGCATAATTTTTCTTTCTCTCAAATTAATTTAAGTGAAGCAAGAGAGAATTTCTTGAAAATTTTACTAACTCTCAAATAAATCTAAGTGAAATAATATAGCATTTCTTCAAAAATACTAAATCACACCGTGCTCAAAAATATATAAGTGAAGCACTAGAGCAATTCCATAGCTCATAAAGATTTAAGTGAAACATAGAGAGCGATTCTAACAAGTCATGGCATAATTTTGGCTCTCTCAAATAAGTGTGTCCAGCAAGTATTCAAGACTAAATAAAAAGAAAAATAAGCAAAGACTCATATCATACAAGACGCTCCAAGCAAAAACTCATAGTATGTGACGAATAAAAATATAGCTTCGAGTAAAATACCGATGGTTGTTACAAGAAAGGGGGGATGCCACTCGGGGCATCCCCAAGCTTAGTTGCTTGCTTCTCTTTGGATAATAGCTTGGGATTCCATGGGCACCCCCAAGCTTAGGCTCTTCTTACTCCTTATTCCTTCATCCATCGCAACATCACCCAAAACTTGAAAACTTCAATCACACAAAACTCAACAAAACCTTCGTGAGATCCGTTAGTATAAGAAAACAAATCACTACTATAAGTACTGTTGCAACCCATTCATATTTTATTCTTGCATTATATCTACTGTATTCCAACTTTTCTATGGCAAAAACTCTTCAAAGAAAACCATAGAATCATCAAAACAAGCACACAACGCAAAGAAAACAGAACAATCTGTATCAATCTGGATAGTTCGAATACTTCTGTAACTCCAAAAATTCTAAAAATTAGGACAACTGAGAAATTTGTATATCAATCTACTGTAAAAATTTCAGGATTTTTCGTCGCTTCTGTGATTTTTTAAAATTGTAACTCTGGACGAAAAAGTTTCTGTTTTTCAGCAAGATCAAACAACTATCACCCAAGAAGATCCTAAAGGCTTTGGCACAAAAACTAACTAAAACACAAAAAACACAATCATAACAGTAGCATAATTGTGCAAACACTCAAGAACAGAAAGCAAAAGTCAAAAATAAATTTTATTTATTGGGTTGCCTCCCAACAAGCGCTATTGTTTCACTCCCCTAGCTAGGCATAAAGCAAGGATCTAAGTTTTGTCATCTTTGTTTATAGATCCATAAGATGCCCTCATGATTGATTCATATGGTGGCCTAATTCTTGTTCTAGGGAAATGTTCCACCCACTTCCTTATTGAAAATTGGAACTTAATATTGCCTTCTTTCATATCAATCACGGCACCAATAGTGCATAAAAATGGTCTAGCGAGAATAATTGGACAGGATAGATTGCAATCAATATCAAGAATAATAAAATCTATGGGCACATAATTCCTATTTGCAAGAATAAGAACATAATTAATTCTTCCCATAGGCTTTTTAATAGTAGAATCCGCCAAGTGCAAATTTAAAGAACATTCTTCAATATCGGTAAGACCAAGCACATCACATAAAGATTTCGGAATTGTAGAAACACTAGCACCCAAGTCACACAAAGCAAAACCCTCATAATTTTTAATCTTGACTTTGATAGTAGGTTCCCACTCATCATGTAATTTTATAAGAATTGAAACTTCTAATTCCAACTTTTCTTCTAAAGCTTTCATCATAGCATCAACAACATGTTTAGTAAAAGCTTTATTTTGTTCATAGGCATGGGGTGAATTTATCATGGATTGCAACAAAGAAATACAATCAATCAAAGAGCAACTATCATAATTAAAGTCTTTGTAATCCAAAAGAGTGGGCACATCACTAGTTAAAGTTTTGACCTCTTCAAACCCACTTTTATCAATTTTCTCAACAAGATTTTCACCTTCCGAATTATCGGGATGCCTTCTAGCTAAAGTTGACTCCTATTCAGTCCCTTTTTCATCAATCTTAATTTTACTAAACAAGGAATCAATAGAAGAAACACCAATCATTTTAAGATCTTCATCACTTTTATGAAAGTAATCACTAGAAAACGCCTTTTCTAAAAATTTCTTCTAGCTCGAAGCATGGTGGTTCTTTTCTTACTTTCATCCATAGAAACATAAAGAGCTTTAATTGATTCCTCAACCTTAGGCAAAAAAAATTCATCTTGAGATTTTCTACATCATGAGAAATTATGTCAACACTTCTAGACAAATCATCAATCTTATTCAACTTTTCTTCTATTGTAGTGTTGTAAACTTTTTGAGTGTTGATAAATTCTTTAATATTATTCTCAAGATCAGAGGTGTTCCTATTATTATTATAAGAAGGATTTCCATAGGAATTACCATAATTATTAGAGGAATTACTAGGAAAAGGCCAAGGATTAAAATTACCTCTATAAGCATTGTTACTAAAATTGTTTCGCGAGATAAAATTCCCATCTACGACATCACTATTTTGCTCAATAAAAGTAGACAAAGGCATATCACTGAAATCAATAGGAACACTTTTACTAGCAACCAATTTCATAAGAGCATCAACTTTTTCACTCAAAGAAGAAATTTCTTCAACCGAATTAACTTTTTTACTAGTAGGAGCTCTTTCGGTATGCCATTGTGAATAATTTGCCATGATATTGTCAAGCAATTTGGTGGCTTCACCCAAAGTAATTTCCATAAAAGTACCACCCACGGCGGAATCTAAAATATTACGAGAAACAAAATTCAACCCCGCAATTTTTGTATGATCATCCAAAGATTTAACCCATGAGTTGGGCAATTCCTTAGCATCATTTTCATCCTTTCCCAAGATTGTGCAACATGCAAATGTTCAAGTTGCTTGAAATTCATGATCTGGGTTCTAAGGGAAATAATTTTTGCGGGTGGAAAATACTTAATGATAAAAGCATCTTTGCACTTATTCCAAGAATCGATACTATTGCGAGGCAAATAAGAAAACCAAATTTTTGCATGATCTCGCAAAGAAAACGGAAATAATTTCATCTTCACAACATTATTTTCCACATCTTTTTTCTTTTGCATATCGCATAATTCCATGAATGTGTTAAGATGGGATGCGGCTTCCTCATTAGGAGTACCGGAAAATTGATCTTTCATAACAAGATTCAGCAAAGCAGTATTAATATCACAAGATTCCGCACTAGTGGCAGGAGCAATCGGAGTGCCAATAAAATCATTGTTGTTGGTATTTGAGAAATCACACAACTTGGTGTTCTCTTGAGTCATTGTGACTACGCAACAAGATTGCACTCAAAAACAGATCCGGCAAGAAAACGGCGAATGAAAAAGAGGGCGAATAAAACGGCAAATTTTTGGGAACTGGGGGAGAGGAAAATGAGAGGCAAATGGAAAATAATGTAAATTGCAAGGAGATGAGATTTGTGATTAGGAACCTGGTAGATGTTGATGATGTCTCCCCGGCAATGGTGCCAGAAATTCATTTTGATGTCTGCTAGACTACGTCAGTATTTCCCCAAAGAGGAAGGGATGATGTAGCACAACGACGGTAGGTATTTCCCTCAGTGATGAGACCAAGGTTATCGAATCAGTAGGAGAACCAAGTAACACTACGTAAACAACACCTGCACACAAATAACAAATACTCGCAACCCGATGCGTTAAAGGGGTTGTCAATCCCTTTCGGGTAACGGCGCCAGATATTGGCAAACGGACGTGAGAAAGTTGTAATAATTTGATAGATTGATCTCACGGGAACGCGAGATAAAATAAATTGCAGCAAGGTATTTTTGTATTTTTGGATTAATAGATCTGAAAATAAAAGCAAATAAAAATAGACCGCAAAGGCAAATATAATGAGAAAGAGATCCGGGGGCCGTAGATTTCACTAGTGGCTTCTCTCGAGAAAAATAGCAAATGGTGGGTAAACGAATTACTGTTGGGCAATTGACAGAACTTCAAATAATCACGACGATATCCAGGCAATGATCATTATATAGGCATCACGTCCAAGATTAGTAGACCGACTCCTGCCTGCATCTACTACTATTACTCCACACATCGACCGCTATCCAGCATGCATCTAGTGTATTAAGTTCATGGAGAAACGGAGTAATGCAATAAGAATAATGACATGATGTAGACAAGATCTATTTATGTAGTTATAGACCCCATCTTGTTATCCTTAATAGCACCAATACATACGTGTCGGTTCCCCTTCTGTCATTGGGATCAAGCACCGTAAGATCGAACCCATCACAAAGCACCTCTTCCCATTGCAAGATAAATAGATCAAGTTGGCCAAACAAAACCCAAATATCGGAGAAGAAATAGGAGGCTACAAGCAATCATGCATATAAGAGATCAAAGAAGACACAAATAACTTTCATGGATAAAAAGATAGACCTGATCATAAACTCAAAGTTCACCTGATCCCAACAAACACACCGCAAAAAGAGTTACATCATATGGACCTCCAAGAGACCATTGTATTGAGAATCAAAAGAGAGAGAGGAAGCCATCTAGCTACTAACTACGGACCCGTAGGTCTACAAGGAACTACTCACGCATCATCGGAGAGGCACCAATGGACATGATGAACCCCTCCGTGATGGTGTCTAGATTGGATCTGGTGGTTCTGGAACTTGCGGCGGCTGGAATTGATTTTCGTCAACTCCCCTAGGGTTTCTGGAATATTGGGGTATTTATAGAGTAAAGAGGCGGTCCGGGGGGCACCCAAGGTGGGCACAACCCACCAGGGCGCGCCTGGGCCTCCAGGCGCGCCCTGGTGGGTTGTGCTCCCCTCGGAGCAGCCCTCAGGTGCTTCTTCGGCCCACTGGATGTCTTTTGGTCCATAAAAAAATCCACAAAAAGTTTCGCTGCGTTTGGACTCCGTTTGGTATTGATTTCCTGTGATGTAAAAAAACATGCAAAAAACAGCAACTAGCACTTGGCACTATGTCAATAGGTTAGTACCAAAAAATGATATGAAATGACTATAAAATGATTATAAAACATCCAAGAATGATAATATAACAGCATGGAACAATAAAAAATTATAGATACGTTGGAGACGTATCAGGGGCCCACAAGCCAGGTGACGTGCCCCCTAGGGCGCTCCCTGAGGGCTTGTGGAGTCCTCGGGACTCTTCTCGCCCCCTCTCCGAGCTCCGTGGATGTTTTCTGGTCCAAGAAAAATCATCGCGAAATTTTTATTCTGTTTGATATTCCTTTTCCGTGAAACTCAAAAACAAGGAAAACACAGAAACTGGCACTGGGCTCTAGGTTAATAAGTTAGTCCAAAAAATAATATAAAATAGCATATTAATGCATATAATACATCCAAAACAAATAATATAATAGCATGGAACAATAAAAAATTGTAGATACGTTGCAGACGTATCAAGCATCCCCAAGCATAATTCCTACTCGTCCTCGAGTAGGTAAATGATAAAAACAGAATTTTTTATGTGGGATGCTACCTAACATATTTATCTATGTAATTTTCTTTATTGTGGCATGAATATTCAGATCAATAAGATTCAAAATAAAAGTTTAATATCGACATAAAAACAATAATACTTCAAGCATACTAATAAAGCAATCATGTGTTCTCAAAATAACATGGCCAAAGAAAGTTATCCCTACAAAATCATATAATCTGGTTATGCTCCATCTTCATCACACAAAGTATTTTATCATGCACAACCCCGATGACAAGCCAATCAATTGTTTCAAACTTTTGATGTTCTCAAACTTTTTCAACTTTCACGCAATACATGAGCGTGAGCCATGGATATAGAACTATAGGTGGAATAGAATATGGTGGCTCTGGAGAAGACAAAAAATAAGGAGGTAGCCTCACATCAACTAGGCGTATTAACGGGCTATGGAGATGCCCATCAATAGATAACAATGCGAGTGAGTAGGGATTGCCATGCAACGAATGCACTAGAGCTATAAGTGTATGAAAGCTCAAAAAGAAACTAAGTGGGTGTGCATCCAACTTGCTTGCTCACGAAGACCTAGGGCAATTTGAGGAAGCCCATCATTGGAATATACAAGCCAAGTTCTATAATGAAAAATTCCCACTAGTATATGAAAGTGACAACATAGGAGACTCTCTATCATGAAGATCATGGTGCTACTTTGAAGCACAAGTGTGGAAAAGGATAGTAACATTGTCCCTTCTCTCTTTTTCTCCCATTCTTTTTGTTTGGGCTTCTTTGGCCTCTTATATTTTTTTATTTGGGATTCTTTGGCCTCTTTTATTTTTTTATAAAGTCCGGAGACTCAACCCAACTTGTGAGGGAATCATAGCTTCCAACATCCTTTCCTCACATGGGACAATGCTCTAATAATGAAGATCATCACACTTTTATTTACTTACAACTCAAGAATTACAACTCGATACTAGAAGAAAATATGACTCTATATGAATGCCTCCGGCGGTGTACTGGGATGTGCAATGATCTAGCGCGGCAATAACATCAAAACATCACGCTAGCTATCTTACGACCATGCAAAGCAATATGACAATGATGGTGCGTGTCATAATAAACGGAACAGTGGAAGTTGCATGGCAATATATCTCGGAATGGCATAATAGGTAGGTATGGTGGCTGTTTTGAGGAAGGTATATGGTGGGTTTAATGCACCGACGAAAATTCCACGGTACTAGAGAGGCTAGCAAAGGTGGAAGGGTGAGAGTGTGTATAATCCATGGAATCAACATTAGTCATAAAGAACTCACATACTTATTGTAAAAATTTATTAGCTGTCAAAACAAAGTACTACACGCATGCTCCTAGGGGGATAGATTGGTAGGAAGTCACACGTCCTCGACCGCCACTCATAAGGAAGACAATAAAAAAATAAATCATGCTCCGACATCATCACATAACAGTTCACCATACGTGCATGCAACGGGAATCACAAATTTTAACACAAGTATTTCTACCAATCCACAATTACTCACTAGCATGACTCTAATATCACTATCTTTATATCTCAAAACAATCATAAGGAATCAAACTTCTCATAGTATTCAACGCTCTTTATATGAAAGTTTTTATTATATCCCTCTTGGATGCCCATCATATTAGGACTAAATTCATACCTAAGAAAATTACCATGCTATTTAGAGACTCACAAAATAATATAAGTGAAGCATGACAGTTCAACAATTTCTATAAAATAAAGCCACCGCCATGCTCTAAAAAGATATAAGTGAAGCACTATAGCAAATTGCCTAGCTCAAAAAATATAAGTAAAGCACATAGAGTATTCTAATAAATTCGCGATTCATGCGTGCCCCTCTCAAAAGGTGTGTACAGCAAGGATGATTGTGGCAAACTAAAAAGCAAAGACTCATATCATACAAGACGTTCCAAGCAAAACACATATCATGTGGTGAATAAAAATATAGCCTCAAGTAAATTTACCGATAGACTAAGACGAAAGAGGGGATGCCATCTGGGGCATCCCCAAGCTTAGATTCTTGGCTGTCCTTGAATATTACCTTGGGGTGCCTTGGGCATCCCCAAGATTAGGCTCTTGCCACTCCTTATTCCGTTGTCCATCAAATCTTTACCCAAAACTTGAAAACTTCACAACACAAAACTCAACAAAAAACTCATGAGATCCGTTAGTATAAGAAAATAAATCACCAGTTTTTGGTACTGTTGTGAACTCATTCTTTATTTATACTAGTGTAATATCTACTGTATTCCAACTTCTCCATTCATATCCCCCGATACTACCCATAGATTCATCAAAATAAGCAAACAACACAAAGAAAACAGAATCTGTCAAAAACAGAACAGTCTGTAGTAATCTGTAAAGTTCGTATACTTCTGTAACTCTAAAAATTCTGAAAATTAGGACAACAGAGGAAATTCATATATCAATCTTTTGTAAAAAAAATCAGGATTTTAGCACGCTCCTGTGATTTTTAACAATTCTTGCAATGAGCGCAAAAGTTTCTGTTTTTCAGGAAGATCAAATCAATGATATACCAAAGTATCCCAAAGGCTTTACATAGATCAAACACTAATTAAGACACCAAAACACAATTACTACAGAGGTAATAACGTGTATAAACATAAAAGAACAATATTAGGTTGTCTCCCAACAAGCGCTTTTCTTTAAAGCCTTTTAGCTAGGCATTGATAATTTTAATGATGCTCACATGAAAGATAGCAATTGAAACACGAAGAGAGCATCATGTAGCATGTGAAAAAACAAGTTTAAGTCTAACATACTTCCTATGCATAGGCATTTTATAAGCAAACAAATTATCAAGACAAGCAAAAGCTAGCATATGCAAGGAAAAAGAAAGAAACAATAGGAATATCAACATAACGAGAGGTAATTTAGTAACTTGAAAATTTCTACAACCATATTTTCCTCTCTCATAATAATTACATGTAGGATCATAATCAAATTAAACAATATAGCTATCACATAAAAATTCTGTAAAGACTCAAATAATATTCATAGATAATCTGATCATAAATCCACAATTCATCAGATCTCGACAAACACACCGCAAAAGAATATTACATGGGATAGATCTCCAAGAACATCGAGGAGAACATTGTATTGAAGATCAAAGAGAGAGAAGAAGCCATCTAGCTATTAGCTATGGATACGTAGGTCTATGGTAGACTACTCACGCTTCATCGGAAGGGCAATAGAGTTGATGTAGATGCCCTCCGTGATCGAATCCCCCTCTGGCAGGGTGCTGGAAAAGGCCCCAAGATGGGATCTCGCAGAAACATAGGCTTGCGGCAGCGCAAACGTATTTTGGTGGACGCTTCTGGTCGTTTGGGAATATTTGGGAATTTATAGAGCAAAAATCACCGTTGGAGGAGTCCCGTGGGGCCCACAAGCCAGGGGGCGTGCCCTGAGGGCTTCTGGAGTCCTCGGGACTCTTCTGGCCCCCTCTCCAAGCTCCGTGGATGTCTTCTGGTCCAAGATAAATCATCACGAAAGTTTTATTCCGTTTGGACTCCGTTTGATATTCATTTTTTTGTAAACTCAAAAACAAGGAAAAAACAGAAACTGGCACTGGGCTCTAGGTTAATAAGTTAGTCCCAAAAATAATATAGAATAGCATATTAATGCATATAAAACATCCAAAACAGATAATACAATAGCATGGAACAATCAAATATTATAGATACGTTGGAGACATATCACTCGTCAAGTTTAACCCAAGTACTCTGCATGTGCAAAACTGTCTTAAACACGTTGTATGTGAACGTAGAGTCTATCACACCCGATCATCATGGGGTGCTTCGAAAGGACGAACTTTGGCAACAATGCATACTCGGGGACACCTTTATCTTGAAATTTAGTGAAGGCATCATCTTATAATGCTACTGCCATTCTAAGCAAAATAAAGATGCATAAAGGATAAACATCACATGCAATCAAAATATGTGACACGATATGGCCATCATCATCTTGTGCTTTTGATCTCCGTCTCCAAAGCATCGCCATGATCTCCATCGTCACCGGCTTGACACCTTGATCTCCATCTTTGCGTCGGGGTCGTCTCGCCAACTATTGCTTCTATAACTATTGCTAACGTATATCGATAAAGTAAAGCAATTACATGACGCTTGTATTTCATACAATAATAAGAGACAACCCTAAGGCTCCTGCAGGTTGTTGATATTAAAAAACATGATGATCTCATACAACAACATATATCACATCATGTCTTGACCATATCACATCACAACATGCCCTGCAAAAACAAGTTAGACGTCCTCTACTTTGTTGTTGCAAGTTTTACGTGGCTGCTATAGGCTTCAAGCAAGAACCGTTCTTACCTACGCATCAAACCACAACGGTGTTTCGTCAAGTTTGTTGTTTTAACCTTCTTCAAGGACCGGCCGCAGTCAAATTCAATTCAACTAAAGTAGGAGAAACAGACACCCGCCAGCCACCTTTATGCAAAACTTGTTGCATGTTTGTCGGTGGAACCGGTCTCATGTGCGCGGACATGCAAGGTTGGTCCAGGCCGCTTCATCCCACAATACCGCCAAATCAAAATAAGACGTTGGTGGTAAGCAGTATGACTATCACCGCCCACAACTCTTTGTGTTCTGCTCGTGCATATCATCTACGCATAGACCTGGCTCAGATGCCACCGTTGGGGAATGTTGCATGGAAAACAAAAAAAATTCTATGCACACGCATGATCTATCCATGGAGATTCATAGAAACGAGAGGGGAGAGTGTGTCTATGTACCCTCGTACACCGTAAGCGGAAGCGTTTAATAACGCGGTTGATGTAGTCGAACTTCTTCGCGATCCAACTGATCAAGTACCGAACGTACGACACCTCCGCGTTCAGCACATGTTCAGCTCGGTGACGTCATCGCCTTCTTGATCCAGCAAGACGGGCGAGGTAGTGGATGAGTTACGGCAGCACGACGGTGTGGTGACGGTGGTGGTGATTCTATCTCCGCAGGGCTTCGCCTAAGCACACCGAAAATATGACCGAGGAACGAAATTCTGGACAGGGGCGCCGCACACGGCTAAGAGTTTGTCGTAGTGTTGTTCGGCGCCGCTCCCTCATATATATAGGTGGGGGGAGAGGGTAGGCAGCCAGGAGGCGCCCCAAGGGTGGCTGAATCCCCCTTGGCCGCCCCTTTCCTTGTTTGTGCGTGGGAGCAAGGCAGGGGGGTGGCGCCCCCTTTCCTTTCTCTCATGAGGAGGGAAATGCAGGAGATGCCAACCCTCCCCCTTTCCTTCCCCTAGGGCCGGCGGCCAGGGAGAGGGGTGCACCAGCCCCTTGTGGGCTGGTGTGTTCCCCTTTGGCCCATTAAGCCCATAATTTGTTGGGAAACGTAGTAATTTCAAAAATTTCCTACACACACAGGATCATGGTGATGCATAGCAACGAGAGGGGAGAGTGTTGTCCACGTACCCTCGTAGACCGAAAGCGGAAGCGTTAGCACAACGCGGTTAATGTAGTCGTACGTCTTCACGATCCGACCGATCAAGTACCGAACACACGGCACCTCCGAGTTCAGCACACGTTCAGCCCGATGACGTCCCTCGAACTCCGATCTAGCCGAGTGTTGAGGGAGATTTTCGTCAGCACGACGACGTGGTGACGATGATGATGTTCTACCGACGCAGGGCTTTGCCTAAGCACCGCTACAGTATTATCGAGGTGGACTATGGTGGAGGGGGGCACCGCACACGGCTAGAAGATCAAGCGATCAATTGTTGTGTCTATGGGGTGCCCCCTGCCCCCGTATATAAAGGAGCAAGGGAGGAGGAGGCCGGCCCTAGGAGGGGCGCGCCAAGGGAGTAGGATTCCTACTCCTAGTTGGAGTAGGTTTCCTCCTTTCTATTCCAACTGGGAGAAGGAGGGGAAGGGGGGAAGAGGAGAAGGAAGGGAGAGGGGAGCCGCGCGCCAAACCCCTTGTCCAATTCGGACTGGGCTTGGGAGGGGCGCGCGCCACCTCCTGGTTGCTGCCTCTTCTTCCCACTAAGGCCCATTAAGGCCCAATACTTCTTTCCCGTATTCCCGTAACTCCCCGGTACTCCGAAAAATACCCGAATCACTCGGAACCTTTCCTATGTCCGAATATAGTCGTCCAATATATCGATCTTTACGTCTCGATCATTTCGAGACTCCTCATCATGTCCCTGATCTCATCCGGGACTCCGAACTACCTTCGGTACATCAAAACACATAAACTCATAATATAACCGTCATCGAACTTTAAACGTGCGGACCCTACGGGTTCGAGAACTATGTAGACATGACCGAGACACATCTCCGGTCAATAACCAATAGCGGAACCTGGATGCTCATATTGGCTCCCACATATTCTACGAAGATCTTTATCGGTCAGACCGCATAACAACATACGTTGTTCCCTTTGTCATCGGTATGTTACTTGCCCGAGATTCGATCGTCGGTATCTCAATACCTTGTTCAATCTCATTACCGGCAAGTCTCTTTACTCATTCTATAATTGATCATCCGCAACTAACTCATTAGTTGCAATGCTTGCAAGGCTTAAGTGATGTGCATTACCGAGTGGGCCCAGAGATACCTCTCCGACAATCGGAGTGACAAATCCTAATCTCGAAATACGCCAACCCAACAACTACCTTCGGAGACACCTGTAGAGCACCTTTATAATGACCCAGTTACGTTGTGACGTTTGGTAGCACACAAAGTGTTCCTCCGGGAAACGGGAGTTGCATAATCTCATAGTCATAGGAACATGTATAAGTCATGAAGAAAGCAATAGCAACATACTAAATGATCAAGTGCTAAGCTAACGGAATGGGTCAAGTCAATCATATCATTCTCCTAATGACGTGATCCCGTTAATCAAATGACAACTCATGTCTATGGCTAGGAAACTCAACCATCTTTGATTAACGAGCTAGTCAAGTAGAGGCATACTAGTGACACTATGTTTGTCTATGTATTCACACATGTATCAAGTTTCCGGTTAATACAATTCTAGCATGAATAATAAACATTTATCATGAAATAAGGAAATAAATAATAACTTTATTATTGCTTCTAGGGCATATTTCCTTCAGTCTCCCACTTGCACTAGAGTCAATAATCTAGTTCACATCACCATGTGATTTAACACCAATAGTTCACATCACCATGTGATTAACACCCATAGTTCACATCGTCATGTGACCAACACCCAAAGGGTTTACTAGAGTCAATAATCTAGTTCACATCGCTATGTGATTAACGCCCAAAGAGTACTAAGGTGTAATCATGTTTTGCTTGTGAGAGAAGTTTAGTCAACGGGTCTGCCATATTCAGATTCGTATGTATTTTGCAAATTTCTATGTCAACAATGCTCTGCACGGAGCTACTCTAGCTAATTGCTCCCACTTTCAATATGTATCCAGATTGAGACTTAGAGTCATCTAGATCAGTGTCAAATCTTGCATCGACGTAATCCTTTACGACGAACCTTTTGTCACCTCCATAATCGTGAAACATATCCTTATTCCACTAAGAATAATTTTGACCGCTGTCCAGTGATCTACTCCTAGATCACTATTGTACTCCCTTGCCAAAATCAGTGTAGGGTATACAATAGATCTGGTACACAGCATGGCATACTTTATAGAACCTATGGCCGAGGCATAGGGAATGACTTTCATTCTCTTTCTATCTTCTGCCGTGGTCGGGCTTTGAGTCTTACTCAATTTCACACCTTGTAACACAGGCAAGAAACTCTTTCTTTGACTGTTCCATTTTGAACTACTTCAAAATCTTGTCAAGGTATGTACTCATTGAAAAAACTTATCAAGCGTCTTGATCTATCTCTATAGATCTTGATGCTCAATATGTAAGCAGCTTCACCGAGGTCCTTCTTTGAAAAACTCCTTTCAAATACTCCTTTATGCTTTGCAGAATAATTCTATATTATTTCCGATCAACAATATGTCATTCACATATACTTATCAGAAATGCTGTAGTGCTCCCACTCACTTTCTTGTAAATACAGGCTTCACCTCAAGTCTGTATAAAACTATATGCTTTGATCAACTTATCAAAGCGTATATTCCAACTCCGAGATGCTTGCACCAGTCCATAGATGGATCGCTGGAGCTTGCATATTTTGTTAGCACCTTTAGGATTGAGAAAACCTTCTGGTTGCATCATATACAACTCTTCTTTAATAAATCCATTAAGGAATGCAGTTTTGTTTATCCATTTGCCAGATTTCATAAAATGCGGCAATCGCTAACATGATTCGGACAGACTTAAGCATAGCTACGAGTGAGAAAATCTCATCATAGTCAACACCTTGAACTTTGTCAAAAACCTTTTTCCGACAAGTCTAGCTTTGTAGACAGTAACACTACGATCAGCGTCCGTCTTCCTCTTGAAGATCCATTTATTTTCTATGGCTTGCCGATCACCGAGCAAGTCAACCGAAGTCCACACTTTGTTCTCATACATGGATCCCATCTCAGATTTCATGGCCTCAAGCCATTTTGCAGAATCTTTGCTCATCATTGCTTCCTCATAGTTCGTAGGTTTGTCATGGTCAAGTAACATGACCTCCAGAACTGGATTATCGTACCACTCTGGTGCAGATTTCATTCTGGTTGACCTACGAGGTTCGGTAGTAACTTGATCTGAAGTTACATGATCATCATCATTAGCTTCCTCACTAATTGGTGTAGGAGTCACAGGAACAGATTTCTGTGATGAACTACTTTCCAATAAGGGAGCAGGTACAGTTACCTCATCAAGTTCTACTTTCCTCCCACTCACTTCTTTCGAGAGAAACTCCTTCTCCAGAAAGATTCCGAATTTAGCAACAAAAGTCTTGCCTTCGGATCTGTGATAGAAGGTGTACCCAACAGTCTCCTTTGGGTATCCTATGAAGACATATTTCTCCGATTTGGGTTTGAGCTTATCAGGATGAAACTTTCTCATATAAGCATCACAACCCCAAACTTTAAGAAATGACAACTTCGGTTTCTTGCCAAACCACAGTTTATATTGTGTCATCTCAACGGACTTAGACGGTGCCCTTTTTAACGTGGATGCAGTTGTCTTTAATGCATAACCCCAAAACAATAGTGGTAAATCGGTAAGACACATCATAGATTGCACCATATCTAATAAAGTACGGTTACGATGTTCGGACACACCATTACACTGTGGTGTTCCAGGTGGCATGAGCAGTGAAACTATTTCACATTGTTTCAACTGAAGACCAAACTCGTAACTCAAATACTCTTCTCCATGATCAGATCGTAGAAACTTTATTTTCTTGTTACGATGATTTTCCACTTCACTCTGAAATTATATGAACTTTTCAAATGTTTCAGACTTCTGTTTCATTAAGTAGATATGCCCATATCTGCTCAAATCATCTGTGAAGGTCAGAAAATAATGATGCCCGCTACAAGCCTCAATATTCATTGGACCACATACATCAGTATGTATGATTTCCAACAAATCTGTTGCTTGCTCCATTGTTCCGGAGAATGGCGTTTTAGTCATCTTGCCCAAGAGGCATGGTTCGCAAGCATCAAGTGATTCCAAAATCCCATCAGCATGGAGTTTCTTCATGCGCTTTACACCAATATGACCTAAACGGCAGTGCCACAAATAAGTTGCACTATCATTATTAAATTTGCATCTTTTGGCTTCAATATTATGAATATGTGTACCACTACGATCGAGATCCAACAAACCATTTTCATTGGGTGTATGACCATAGAAGGTTTTATTCATGTAAATAGAACAACAATTATTCTCTAACTTAAATGAATAACCGTATTGCAATAAACATGATCAAATCATATTCATGCTCAACGCAAACACCAAATAACACTTATTTAGGTTCAACACTAATCCCGAAAGTGTAGGGAGCGTGCGATGATGATCATATCAATCTTGGAACCACTTCCAACACACATCGTCACTTCACCCTTAACTACTCTCTGTTCATTCTGCAACTCCTGTTTCGAGTTACTACTCTTAGCAACTGATCCAGTATCAAATACCGAAGGGTTGCTACGAACACTAGTAAAATACACATCAATAATCTGTATATCAAATATACCTTTGTTCACTTTGCCATCCTTCTTATTTGCCAAATACTTGGGGTAGTTCTGCTTCTAGTGACCAGTTCCTTTGCAGCATAAGCACTTAGTCTCAGGCTTAGGTCCAGACTTGGGCTTTTTCACTTGAGCAGCAACTTGCTTGCTGTTCTTCTTGAAGTTCCCCTTCTTTCCTTTGCCCCTTTTCTTGAAACTAGTGGTCTTGTCAACCATCAACACTTGATGTTTTTCTTGATTTCTACCTTCGCCGATTTTAGCATTGCGAAGAGCTTGGGAATTGTTTCCGTCATCCCTTGCATACTATAGTTCATCACGAAGTTCTACTAACTTGGTGATGGTGACTAGAGAATTCTGTCAATCACTATTTTATCTGGAAGATTAACTCCCATGATTCAAGCGATTGTAGTACCCAGACAATCTGAGCACATGCTCACTGCTTGAGCTATTCTCCTCCATCTTTTAGGTATAGAACTTGTTGGAGACTTCATATCTCTCAACTCGGGTATTTGCTTGAAATATTAAATTCAACTCCTGGAACATCTCATATGGTCCATGATGTTCAAAACGTCTTTGAAGTCCCGATTCTAAGCCGTTAAGCATGGTGCACTAAACTATCAAGTAGTCATCATATTGAGCTAGCCAAACGTTCATAACGTCTGCATCTGCTCCTGCAATAGGTCTGTCACCTAGCGGTGCATCAAGGACATAATTCTTCTGTGCAGCAATGAGGATAAACCTCATATCACAGATCCAATCCGCATCATTGCTACTAACATCTTTCAACTTAGTTTTCTCTAGGAACATATATAAAACATAGGGAAGCAACAACACGAGCTATTGATCTACAACATAGATATGCTAATACTACCAAGACTAAGTTCATGATAAATTAAAGTTCAATTAATCATATTACTTAAGAACTCCCACTTAGATAGACATCCCTCTAATCCTCTAAGTGATCACGTGATCCAAATCAACTAAACCATGTCCGATCATCACGTGAGATGGAGTAGTTTCAATGGTGAACATCACTATGTTGATCATATCTACTATATGATTCATGCTCGACCTTTCGGTCTCAGTGTTCCGAGGCCATATCTGTTATATGCTAGGCTCGTCAAGTTTAACCAGAGTATTCCGCGTGTGCAACTGTTTTGCACTCGTTGTATTTGAACGTAGAGCCTATCACACCCGATCATCACGTGGTGTCTCAGCACGAAGAACTTTCGCAACGGTGCATACTCAGGGAGAACACTTATACCTTGATAATTTAGTGAGAGATTGTCTTATAATGCTACCGTCAATCAAAGCAAGATAAAATGTATAAAAGATAAACATCACATGCAATCATAATATGTGACATGATATGGCCATCATCATCTTGTGCCTTTGATCTCCATCTCCAAAGCATCGTCATGATCTCCATCATCACCGGCATGACACCATGATCTCCATCATCTTGATCTATATCAATGTGTCGTCACATGGTCGTCTCGCCAACTATTGCTCTTGCAACTAATGCTATCGCATAGCGATAAAGTAAAGCAATTATTTGGTGCTTGCATCTTATGCAATAAAGAGACAACCATGAAACTTGCCAGTAGCCGATAAATTCAACAAAACATGATCATGTGATACAACAACTTATATCCCATCACGTCTTGACCATATCACATCACAACATGCCCTACAAAAACAAGTTAGACGTCCTCTACTTTGTTGTTGCAAGTTTTACGTGGCTGCTATGGGCTGAGCAAGAACCGTTCTTACCTACGCATCAAAACCACAACGATAGTTCGTCAAGTTAGTGCCGTTTTAATCTTCTCAAGGACCGGGCGTAGCCACACTCGGTTCAACTAAAGTTGGAGAAACTGACACCCGCCAGCCACCTGTGTGCAAAGCACATCGGTAGAACCAGTCTCGCGTAAGCGTACGCGTAATGTCGGTCTGGGCCGCTTCATCCAACAATACCGCCGAACCAAAGTGTTACATGGTGGTAAGCAGTATGACTTATATCGCCCACATTGTGTTCTACTCGTTCTTATAACATCAACGCATAAAACCAGGCTCTGATACCACTGTTGGGAAACGTAGTAATTTCAAAAATTTCCTACGCACACACAGGATCATGGTGATGCATAGCAACGAGAGGGGAGAGTGTTGTCCACGTACCCTCGTAGACCTAAAGCGGAAGCGTTAGCACAACGCGGTTGATGTAGTTGTACGTCTTCACGATCCGACCGATCAAGTACCGAACGCACGGCACCTCCGAGTTTAGCACACGTTCAGCCCGATGACGTCCCTTGAACTCTGATCCAGCCGAGTGTTGAGGGAGAGTTTCGTCAGCACGACGGCGTGGTGACGATGATGATGTTCTACCGACACAGGGCTTTGCCTAAGCACCGCTATAGTATTATCGAGGTGGACTATGGTGGAGGGGGGCACCGCACACGGCTAGAAGATCAAGCGATCAATTGTTGTGTCTATGGGGTGCCCCCTGCCCCCGTATATAAAGGAGCAAGGGAGGAGGAGGCCGGCCCTAGGAGGGGCGCGCCAAGGGAGTAGGATTCCTACTCCTAGTTGGAGTAGGTTTCCTCCTTTCTAGTCCAACTAGGAGAAGGGGGAAAGGGGGGAAGAGGAGAAGGAAGGGAGAGGGGTGCCGCGCCCCAAACCCCTTGTCCAATTCGGACTGGGCTTGGGAGGGGCGTGCGCCACCTCCTGGTTGCTGCCTCTTCTTCCCACTAAGGCCCATTAAGGCCCAATACTTCTTTCACGTATTCCCGTAACTCCTGGTACTCCAAAAATACCCGAATCCCTCGCAACCTTTTCGACGTCCGAATATAGTCGTCCAATATATCGATCTTTACGTCTCGATCATTTCGAGACTCCTCGTCATGTCCCCGATCTCATCCGGGACTCCGAACTACCTTCGGTACATCAAAACACATAAACTCATAATATAACCGTCATCGAACTTTAAGCGTGCGGACCCTACGGGTTCGAGAACTATGTAGACATGACCGAGACACGTCTCCGGTCAATAACCAATAGCGGAACCTGGATGCTCATATTGGCTCCCACATATTCTACGAAGATCTTTATCGGTCAGACCGCATAACAACATACGTTGTTCCCCTTGTCATCGGTATGTTACTTGCCCGAGATTCGATCGTCGGTATCTCAATACCTTGTTCAATCTCATTACCGGCAAGTCTCTTTACTCATTCTATAATTGATCATCCGCAACTAACTCATTAGTTGCAATGCTTGCAAGGCTTAAGTGATGTGCATTACCGAGTAGGCCCAGAGATACCTCTCCGACAATCGGAGTGACAAATCCTAATCTCGAAATACGCCAACCCAACAACTACCTTCGGAGACACCTGTAGAGCACCTTTATAATCACCCAGTTACGTTGTGACGTTTGGTAGCACACAAAGTGTTCCTCCGGTAAACGGGAGTTGCATAATCTCATAGTCATAGGAACATGTATAAGTCATGAAGAAAGCAATAGCAACATACCAAACGATCAAGTGCTAAGCTAACGGAATGGGTCAAGTCAATCATATCATTCTCCTAATGATGTGATCCCGTTAATCAAATGACAACTCATGTCTATGGCTAGGAAACTCAACCATCTTTGATTAACGAGCTAGTCAAGTAGAGGCATACTAGTGACACTATGTTTGTCTATGTATTCACACATGTATCAAGTTTCCGGTTAATACAATTCTAGCATGAATAATAAACATTTATCATGAAATAAGGAAATAAATAATAACTTTATTATTGCCTCTAGGGCATATTTCCTTCATAATCCTCCCGGGGCTTCTCGGAACCCCTTCCGGTGATCCGATGATTACCCGGTACCTCCTGAAACTCTTTCGGTGTACAAACATTGATCATCATCCTATATATCAATCTTTACCTCCGGACCATTCCGGAGCTCTTCGTCATGTCCGCGATCTCATCCAGGACTCCAAACAACATTCGGTCACCAAATCATATAACTCATATAACACTATATCGTCAACGAACGTTAAGCGTGCGGACCCTACGGGTTCGAGAACTATGTAGACATGACCGAGACACCTCTCTGGTCAATAACCAATAGCGGAACCTGGATTCCCATATTGGTTCCTACATATTCTATGAAGATCTTTATCGGTCGAACCTTATGACAACATACGTAATTCCCTTTGTCTATCGGTATGTTACTTGACCAAGATTCGATTGTCGGTATCTTCATGCCTAGTTCAATCTCGTTACCGGCAAGTCTCTTTACTCGTTCCGTAATACATCATCTCGTAACTAACTCCTTAGTCACTTTGCTTGCAAGCTTCTTATGATGTGTACTACCGAGAGGGCCCAGAGATACCTCTCCGATACACGGAGTGACAAATCCTAATCTCGATCCATGACAACTCAACAAACACCTTCGGAGATACCTGTAGAGCATCTTTATGATCACCCAGTTACATTGTGACGTTTGATAGCACACAAGGTATTCCTCCGGTATCCAGGAGTTGCATGATCTCATAGTCGAAGGAATATGTATCTGACATTAAGAAAGCAATAGCAATAAACTGAATGATCATATGCTAAGCTAACGGATGGGTCTTGTCCATCACATCATTCTCCTAAAGATGTTATCCCGTTATCAAGTGACAACACATGTCTATGGTTAGGAAACCTTAACCATCTTTGATCAATGAGCTAGTCTAGTATAGGATTACTAGGGACACGGTATTTGTTTATGTATCCACACATGCGTTTAAGTTTCCAATCAATACAATTTTAGCATGAATAAATAAACCTTTATCATGAATAAGGAAATAGAAAATAACAACTTTATTATTGCCTCTAAGGCATATTTCCTTGACAGGCAAGCCTGCCCGGCCCCGAGGAAAGTGGCGACAAGGATCGTGGTTCGACTCATGATTCTCTCTCCCCCCTCTCTCTCTCTCTCTGTGTGTGTGGACCATGCTATCTCTCGGTGTAGACCATGCTAGTGTTGCGTCGCTGTTGGGCGGTACCATGGTAGGCGGTACTGTTGGGAAACGTTGCATGGAAAACAAAAAATTCTACGCACACACAATGATCTATCCATGGAGATGCATAGCAACAAGGGGAAGAGTGTGTCTACGTACCCTCGTAGACTACAAGCGGAAGCATTTCACAACGCGGTTGATGTAGTCGATCTTCTTCGCGCTTCAACCGATCAAGTACCGAACGCACGACACCTCCGTGTTCTGCACACGTTCAGCTCGGTTACGTCCCTCGCCTTCTTAATACAGCAAGACGTCAAGGTAGTAGATGAGTTCCGTCAGCACGACGGCGTGGTGACGGTGATGGTGAAGTGATCATCGCAGGGCTTCGCCTAAGCACTACGAAAATATGACCGAGGGTGTAAACGGTGGAGGGGGCGCCACACACGGCTAGGCAATTGTGTGGGGTGTGCTAGGGGCGCCCCCCACATATATATAGGTGGGAGGGAGAGGGGAGGAAGCCAGGGTGCGCCCCCAGTAGGATCTGAATCCTACTTGGGGTTTCCCCAAGTGGCGCCCCCTTCCATAAAACACCGGAGAGAAAAGGGAAGGGGGAAGAGAGAAGGAAGGGGGGTCCGAACTCCCTCTTTTCCTTCTCCCAATCGGCCTCCTGCCATAGGGGGCGTACCACCCCTTGTGGGCAAGTGTGCTCCCTACTCATGGCCCATATGGGCCATATATTCCCCCGGGGGTATCCAGTAACCCCTCCGGTACTCCGATAAATACCCGATACCATCCGGAACGCTTCCAGTGTCCGAATACCATCGTCCTATATATCAATCTTTACCTCTCGACCATTTGAGACTCCTCATCATGTCGGTTATCTCATCCGGGCTCCAAACAACATTCGGTCACCAAATCACATAACTCATATAATACTATATCGTCAATGAACGTTAAGCGTGTGGACCCTACGGGTTCGAGAACTATGTAGACATGACCGAGACACCTCTGCGATCAATAACCAATAGTGGAACCTGGATGCCCATATTAGCTCCTACATATTCTATGAAGATATTTATCGGTCGAACCGTTATGACAACATACGTTATTCCCTTTGTCTGTCGGTATGTTACTTGCCCGAGATTCGATCGTCGGTATCTCCATACCTAGTTCAATATCATTACCGGCAAGTCTCTTTACTCATTCCATAATACATCATCCTACAACTAACTCATTAGTCACTTTGCTTCCAAGGCTTCTTATGATGTGTATTACCGAGAGGGCCCAGAGATACCTCTCCGATACTCGGAGTGACAAATCCTAATCTCTCTCTATGCCAACTCAACAAACACCTTCGGAGATACCTGTAGAGCATCTTTATAATCACCCAGTTATGTTGCGACGTTTGATAGCACACAAGGCATTCCTCCGGTATCCGGGAGTTTCATAATCTCATAGTCGAAGGAATATGTATTTGACATGAAGAAAGCAATGTCAATAAAACTAATAAAACTGAACGATCATTATGCTAAGCTAATGGATTGGTCTTGTCCATCACATCATTCTCCGAATGATGTGATCCCGTTATCAAATGAGAACTCATGTCTCTGGTTAGGAAACCTCAACCATCTTTGATCAACGAGCTAGTCAAGTAGAGGCTCACCAGGGACACGGTGTTTGTTTATGTATTCACACCTGTGTTAAGGTTTCCGGTCAATACAATTCTAGCATGAATAATAAACATTTATCATGAATAAGAAAATATGAAATAAAAACTTTATTATTGCCTCTAGGGTTCCTTTTGTCTCCAACTTGCACTAGAGTCAACAATCTAGATTACATTGTAATGAATCTAACACCCATGGAGTCTTGGTGCTGATCATGTTTTGCTCGTGGAAGAGGCTTAGTCAACAGGTCTGCTACATTCAGATCCGTATGTATTTTGCAAATTTCTATGTCTCCCTCCTTGACCTGATCACGAATGGAGATTCAAGCATTGATACGTCTCCATTGTATCTATAATTTTTTATTGTTCCATGCTATTATATTATCTGTTTTGGATGTTTTATATGCATTAATATGCTATTTATATTATTTTTGGGACTAAACTATTAACCTAGAGCCCAGTGCCAGTTCCTGTTTTTTCCCTGTTTTTGAGTTTCGCTGAAAAGGAATACCAAACGGAATAAAACCTTCGCGATGATTTTTCTTGGACCAGAAGACACCGAGAAGACTTGGAGATGAAGTCAGAAGAGCCACGAGGCGCCCACAAGGACGGAGGGCGCGCCCCCACCCTTGTGGGCCCCCTCGTGCACTCCCTGACCTAATTTCTTCGCCTATATATTCCCATATATCCCCAATTCAACAGAGGCATCCACGAAAACACTTTTCCACCGCCGCAACCTTCTGTACCCATGAGATCCCATCTTGGGACCTTTTCCGGCGTCCTGCCGGAGGGGGATTCGATCACAGAGGGCTTCTACATCAACTCTATTGCCATTTCGATGAAGCGTGAGTAGTTTACCTTAGACCTACGGGTCCATAGCTAGTAGCTAGATGACTTCTTCTCTCTCTTTGATTCTCAATACCATGTTCTCCTCGATGTTCTTGGAGATCTACTTGATGTAATACTTTTTTGCGGTGTGTTTGCCGAGATCCGATGAATTGTCGATTGATCAGCTTATCTATGAATATTATTTGAATCTTCTGTGAATTCTTTTATGCATGATTTCATTTCTTTGTAATTCTCTTCGAACTATCATTTTGTTTTGGCCAACTAGATTGGTTTTTCTTGCAGTGGGAGAAGTGCTTAGCTTTGGGTTCAATCTTGCGGTGCCCTTTCCCAGTAACGGTAGGGGCAGCAAGGCACGTATTGTATTGTTGTCGTCGAGGATAAAAAGATGGGGTTTTCATCATATTGCTTAAGTTAATTCCTCTACATCATGTCATCTTGCTTAATGCGTTGCCCCGTTCTTTATGAACTTAATACTCTAGATGCATGCTGGATAGCGGTCGATGTGTGGAGTAATAGTAGTAGATGCAGAATCGGTTTGGTCTACTTGACACGGACGTGATGCCTATATTCATGATCATTGCCTTAGATATCTTCATAACTTTGCGCTTTTCTATCAATTGCTCGGTTGTAATTTGTTCACCCACCTAATATTTTCTATCTTGAGAGAAGCCTCTAGTGAAACCTATAGCCCCCGGGTCTATTTTCCATCATATAAGTTTCTGATCTACTATTTTGCAATCTTTTACTTTCCGATCTATAAACCAAAAATACCAAAAATATTTACTTTACCATTTATCTATCTCTATCAGATCTCACTTTTGCAAGTAACCGTGAAGGGATTGACAACCCCTTTATCGTGTTGGGTGCAAGTTGTTTGATTGTTTGTGCAGGTATTCGGTGACTTGTGCGTTATCTCCTACTGGATTGATGCCTTGGTTCTCAAACTGAGGGAAATACTTATCTCTACTTTGCTGCATCACCCTTTCCTCTTCAAGGGAAAAACCAATGCAAGCTCAAGAAATTGCCGGGGAGATCTACTCAAAATCAAGACATACCAAGTACCCATCATAAACTCTCATCTCTTGCATTACATTATTCGCCATTTGCCTCTCGTTTTGCTCTCCCCCACTTCTAAAACAATTTTGGAAAAGATTTGCCTTTTCTTTGCCCCTCTTCCGTTCGTCTTCTTCGCTTGCTTTTTGTGTGCTCGTGTGTTGGATTGCTGGCTTTGTCACGATGGCTCAAGAGAATACAAAATTGTGTGACTTTTCCAACACCAATAATAATGATTTTATTAGTACTCCGATTGCTCCCATTACTAATGTGGAATCTTGTGAAATTAATGTCGCTTTGCTGAATCTTGTTATGAAAGATCAATTTTTCGGCCTTCCTAGTGAAGATGTCGCATCCCATCTAAAAAAATTCGTTAATTTGTGTGATATGCAAAAGAAAAAAATATGTGGACAATGATATTGTTAAATCGAAGCTATTTCCGTTCTCGCTTCTAGATCATGCTAAAACTTGGTTTTCATCTTTGCCTAAAAACAGTATTGATTCATGGAATAAGTGTAAAGATGCTTTTATTTCCAAGTATTTTCCTCCCGCTAAGATCATCTCCCTTAGGAATGATATTATGAATTTTAAGCAACTTGATCATGAACATGTTGCACAATCTTGGGAGAGGATGAAATTGATGATTCAAAATTGCCCTGCTCATGGTTTGAATTTATGGATGATTATACAAAAAAATTATGCCGGCTTGAATTTTGCTTCTAGAAATCTTTAAGATTCAGCCACGGGAGGTATTTTTATGGAAATTACTTTAGGAGAAGCTACTAAACTCCTAGATAATATTATGGTTAATTATTCTTAATGGCATACCAAAAGATCTTCTACTAGTAAAAAAGTGCATGCGATTGAAGAGATTAACGTTTTGAGTGGAAAGATGGATGAGCTTATGAAATTATTTTCTAGCAAGAGTGCTTCTATTGATCCCAATGATATGCCTTTGTTTACTTTAATTAAGAATAATAATGAATCTATGGATGTGAATTTTGTTGGTAGGAACAATTTTGGTAATAACGCGTATAGAGGTAATTTTAATCCTAGGCTATTTCCTAGTAATTCCTCTAATAATTATGGTAATTCCTACAACAATTCTTGTCGTAAAAGAATTTCAATGCTTTGATTGAAGAAAAATTGCTTAAGATTGATGATTTGGCTAGGAACGTGGATATAATTTCTCTTGATGTTGATTCTTTGAAACTTAGATCTATACCACCCAAGCATGATATCAATGAGTCTCTCAAAGCTATGAGAATTTCCATTGATGAGTGCAAAGAAAGAACCGCTAAGATGCGTGCTAAAAAAGATTGGTTTGTAAAAATGTGTTTTTCTAGTTTCTGTGAAAATAATGATGAAGATCTTAAAGTGATTGATGTGACTCCTATTGAATCTTTGTTTTCCAATATAAATCTTGATAAATATGGGACTGGATATGAGTCAACTTTAGTTAAAAGGTGTCCCAATGATTCGGAGTTTTTAGATCTTGATGCAAAAATTGATAAAAGTGGGATTGGAGAGGTCAAACCTTTAAGTAGCGATGAACCCACTCTTTTGGATTTCAAGGAATTTAATTATGATAATTGTTCTTTAATAGATTGTATTTCCTTGTTGCAATCCATGTTGAATTCTCCTCATGCTTATAATCAAAACAAAGCTTTTACTAAACATATCGTTGATGCTACGATGCAATCTTTTAAAGAAAAGATTGAATTGGAAATTTCTATTCCTAGAAAACTTTATGATGAGTGGGAGCCTACTATTTGTGTGATTTGGGTGCCAGTGTTTCCACGATTCCAAAAAACTTTATGTGATGTGTTAGGTTTCCATGAATTTGATGATTGTTCTTTAAATTTGAGTCTTGCGGATTCCACTATTAAGAAACCTATGGGAAGGATTAATGATGTTCTTATTGTTGCAAATAGGAATTATGTGCCCATAGATTTCATTATTATTGATATAGATTGCAATCCTACATGTCCTATTATTCTTGCTAGACCTTTCCTTAGAACGATTGGTGCAATTATTGATATGAAAGAAGGAAACGTTAAATTTCAGTTTCTTTTAGGGAAGGGCATGGAACACTTTCCAAGAAATAAAATTAAATTTCCTTATGAATCTATTATGAGAGCCACTTATGGATTGCATACCAAAGATGACAATACCTAGATCTATTTGTGTTTTATGCCTAGATAAGGGCGTTAAACAATAGCGCTTGTTGGGAGGCAACCCAATTTTATTTCTTTTCTTTTTCTTTTTAGGTTCTGTTTTGCAATAAATAATTCATCTAGCCTCTGGTTAGATTTTTTTGTGTTTTAATTAGTTTTTGTGCCAAGTAAGACCTTTGGCGTAGCTTACGGTGATAGTTGATTTGATCTTGCTGAAAAACAGAAACTTTTGCGCCTAGTCCAAGAATTTTTAAAAATCACAGAAGCATGATAAAATTCTGAATTTTTTACACAAGATTGATATACAAATTTCCCATGTTGTACTAATGTTTCAGAAATTTTGGAGTTACATAAGTATTCAAACTATCTAGATTGCTACAGACTGTTCAGTTTTTGACAGATTCTGTTTTCTATGTGTTGTTTGCCTATTTTGATGAATCCATGGGTAGTATCAGGGGGTGTGAACCATGGAAAAGTTGGAATACAGTATATATTAAACCAATATAAATAAAGAATGAGTTCACAACAGTACCAGAAGTGGTGATTTATTTTCTTATACTAACGGAGCTTATGAGATTTTCTGTTGAGTTTTGTGTTGTGAAGTTTTCAAGTTTTGGGTAAGGATTTGATGGACTATGGAATAAGGAGTGGCAAGAGCCTAAGATTGGGGATGCCCAAGGCAAACCAAGGTAATATTCAAGGACAACCAAGAGCCTAAGCTTGGGGATGCCCCGGAAGGCATCCCCTCTTTCGTCTTCGTCTATCAGTAACTTACTTGAGGCTATATTTTTATTCACCACATGATATGTGTTTTGCTTGGAGCGTCTTGTATGATTTTAGTCTTTACGTTTTAGTTTGCCACAATCATCCTTGCTGTACACACCTTTTGAGAGAGACACACATGAATCGTGATTTATTAGAATAATCTATGTGCTTCACTTACATCTTTTGAGCTAGGCAATTCTGCTCTAGTGCTTATATCTTTTTAGAGCACGGTGGTGGTTTTATTTTATAGAAATTGATGAAATCTCATGCTTCACTTATATTATTTTGAGAGTCTTTAAACATCATTGTAATTTGCTTTGGTTATAAATTTAGTCCTAATATGATAGGCATCCAAGAGGGATATAATAAAAACTTTCGTATAAAGTGCATTGAATACTATTAGAAGTTTGATTCCTTATGATTTTTTTGAGATATGAAGATGGTGATATTAGAGTCATGCTAGTGAGTAATTGTGAATTTGAGAAATACTTGTGTTAAAGTTTGTGATTCCCGTGGCATGCACGTATGGTGAACCGTTATGTGATGAAGTCGGAGCATGATTTATTTATTGATTGTCTTCCTTATGAGTGGCGGTCGGGGACAAGCGATGGTATTTTCCTACCAATATAACCCCCTAGGAGCATGCGCATAGTACTTCATTTCGATAACTAATAGATTTTTGCAATAAGTATGTGAGTTCTTTATGACTAATGTTGAGTCCATGGATTATACACACTCTCACCCTTCCACCATTGCTAGCCTCTCTAGTACCGCGCAACTTATGCCGGTGCCATAAACCCACCATATACCTTCCTCAAAACATCCACCATACCTACCTATTATGGCATTTCCATAGCCATTCCGAGATATATTGCCATGCAACTTTCCACCATTCCGCTTATTATGACACGCTCCATCATTGTCATACTGCTTTGCATGATCATGTAGTTGACATCGTATTTGTGGCAAAGCCACCATTCATAATTCTTTCATACATGTCACTCTTGATTCATTGCACATCCCGGTACACCGCCGGAGGCATTCATATAGAGTCATATTTTGTTCTAAGTATTGAGTTGTAATTCTTGAGTTGTAAGTAAATAAAAGTGTGATGATCATCATTATTAGAGCAGTGTCCCATGTGAGGAAAGGATGATGGAGACTATGATCCCCCCACAAGTCGGGATGAGACTCCGTACGAAAAAAAAGAGGCCAAAAAAATGAGAGAAGGCCCAACAAAAAAAATGAGAGAAAAGAGAGAAGGGGCAATGCTACTATCCTTTTACCACACTTGTGCCTTCATAATAGAGAGTCTCCTATATTGTCACTTTCATATACTAGTGGGAATTTTTAATTATAGAACTTGGCTTGTATATTCCAATGATGGGCTTCCTCAAATTGCCCTAGGTCTTCGTGAGCAAGCAAGTTGGATGCACACGCACTTAGTTTTCTTTTGAGCTTTCATAAACTTATAGCTCTAGTGCATCCGTTGCATGGCAATCCCTACTCACTCACATTGATATCTATTGTTGGACATCTCCATAACCCGTTGATACGCCTAGTTGATGTGAGACTATCTCCTTATTTTTGTCTTCTCCACAACCACCGTCTATTCCACCTATAGTGCTATGTCCATGGCTCACGCTCATGTATTGCGTGAAAGTTGAAAAAGTTTGAGAACATCAAAAGTATGAAACAATTGCTTGGCATGTCATCGAGGTTGTGCATGATTTAAATATTTTATGTGATGAAGATGGAGCATAGCCAGACTATATGATTTTGTAGGGATAAACTTTCTTTGGCCATGTTATTTTGAGAAGACATAATTGCCTTGTTAGTATGTTTGAAGTATTATTGTTTTCATGTCAATATTAAACTTTTGTTTTGAATCGTACGGATCTGAATATTCATGCCACAATAAAGAAAATTACATGGATAAATATGTTAGGTAGCATTCCACATCAAAAATTATATTTTTATCATTTACCTACTCGAGGACGAGCAGGAATTAAGCTTGGGGATGCTTGATACGTCTCCAACGTATCTATAATTTTTTATTGTTCCATGCTATTATATTATCTGTTTGGATGTTTATATGCATTAATATGATATTTTGTATTATTTTTGAGACTAACCTATTAACATAGAGCCTAGTGCCAATTCTTGTTTTCCCCTTGTTTTTGAGTTTCGCAGAAAAGGAATACCAAACGGAGTCCAAACGGAATAAAACCTTCGCGATGATTTTTCTTGGACCAGAAGACACCTAGAAGACTTGGAGATGAAGTCAAAAGATCCACGAGGCGGCCAAAAGGACAGAGGGCGCACCCCCACCCTTGTGGGCCCCTCGTGCACTCCCTGACCTGATTTCTTCGCCTATATATTCCCATATATCCCCAAACTAACAAAGGCATCCACGAAAACACTTTTCTACCGCCGCAAACTTCTGTACCCGTGAGATCCCATCTAGGGACCTTTTTCGGTGTCCTGCCGGAGGGGGATTCGATCATCGAGGACTTCTACATCAACTCTATTGCCCTTCTGATGAAGCGTGAGTAGTTTACCACAGACCTACGGGTCCATAGCTAGTAGCTAGATGGCTTCTTCTCTCTCTTTGACTCTCAGTACCATGTTCTCCTCGATGTTCTTGGAGATCTATTCGATGTAATACTTTTTTGCGGTGTGTTTGCTGAGATCCGATGAATTATGGATTTATGATAAGCTTATCTATGAATATTATTTGAATCTTCTCGAAATTCTTTTATGAATGATTTGATATCTTTGTAATTCTCTTCAAACTATCGGTTTGGCCAACTAGATTGGTTTTTTTTGCAATGGGAGAAGTGCTTAGCTTTGGGTTCAATCTTGCGGTGTCCTTTCCCAGTGACTGTAGGGACAGCAAGGCAGGTATTGTATTATTGCCATCGAGGATAAAAAGATGGCGTTTTCATCATATTGCTTGAGTTAATTCCTCTACATCATGTCATCTTGCTTAATGCGTTACTCCGTTCTTTATGAACTTAATACTCTAGATGCATGCTGAATAGCGGTCGATGTGTGGAGTAATAGTAGCAGATGCAGAACCGTTTTGGTCTACTTGATAAAAAACTAAATGATAGCAAGATATATCACAAGAAACAATATGGTTGTAACACTCGGGTAATTAAGCTACAGTAATCCCCTACTAATGATGCCATGTCATCGCTCTTACTGTTGCTAATCCTCACTGGTTTTCAAACATCTTTCAAATTTCAAATCCAATTTAAAGTCAGGATTCAAATTTATTAAACATGCAAAAAAATGTTCAAGTTGTTGCAAATAATCATTTGGTAATATTAGTGGAGAAAACATCTTTTTACAAAATGGCTAAATGCTCTAAAAATAAATAAAACAGAAAAAATTTGAAAGAAAAGAAACCAAAAAAAAGGGGAAAAGAACCCCCCTAATGGGCCATGGCCAACCTGGCCACCAGTCAGGCCGGCCCACTGCCCACACCCCTCCCTGACCTATATGGCCTAGCTCCCCCCGACCTAACCCTAGCCCAACCCCACTTCCCCACGATCCTCCTCGTTTCCCCACTCCCTCCCCACGATTCTGGATCGAGGCACGGCGCCCCGACCCCGACGCTCGATCCAGCGACCCTGACGCCTGATCCCGCGACCCCGACGCCCGATCCCGTGCCCCCGACGCCGGCGCCCATCCCTGTCGCCTTCTCGCCCCTCCTTCTTCGTCGCGTGTCGCCCGCCTGAGGCCTCTGCCTCGCCGTCGCCGACCAACGTCACCGTCATCGACCACCCCGAGCCTCCCTCGAGCTCGCTGCCACCTCCCTACGGCTCCGATGTGAGCTGTTGTTCGTTTCCCCCTCTCCCCCTTCCGTGTCTTGCGCCGTTGGACATCGTTCGTGCACGCCTCGACCGCGCCCGTGCCACGCCTGACGCGCGTGCCCGCGCACCGCTGCCCTCCCCGGCGCACTCACAGCGTCCCTGCAGCTTCCTCGCTCGCCCGCGCCGTCCGCCATCTGCCGCGCCGTCGCGGCCGCCCTCTCGTTTGCCCGTGCCGCTGCCCCACGGCCCCGCTCGCTGCCTCCACCTGCCGCCCGCTGGTGGCGCCGCACCGCGCCCCGGTGGCCTCGCCCCGTTCCCCCCCCCCCCGGTCGGGCTCGGCGCCGCACGGGTTACGCTCGCAACCGCGCCCGGTGGCGCCCAGCACCCGCACCGCACGCCCGCTATGGCCCCTCGGGCCAATGACAGTGGACCCCACCCTGTTAAAATAATAATAAATAAGTAAATAAAATTAATTAATTAGCGAATTAGTTAATTAACTTAATCTAATTAACCTGCTTTATTAACCTAATTACCTAGTTAGTTAATTAAACATGTAGTTAGTTCAAACAGACAATGACTGAACAGCCCCACACGTCAGGGTTGACCCTGGTCAACTATGTTGACTGCTGATGTCATGTTGACATCATGCTGATGTAATAATGCTCCTTTTTCGAATTAACTTAAATATTAATATTATTAGAAAATCAATTAAAACTTTGGAAATTAATATAAAATAATCCGTAACTCGGATGAAAAAGTTTTATACATGAAAGTTGCTCAGAACGACGAGACAAATCCGAATAAGTGGTCCGTTCATCCGCCACACGTCACTAGCATGGAAAACATGCAACCTCCCCCCTCCGTTTCGTTTGTCCGAAAATGCCAAACTTCGGGAAAACTTTCCCGGATGTTTTCCCCCTTCGTCGGTATCGCGTAACACCGCGTTAGAACACCCCTAGCCCTGCGTGTTACCCCTGTCATGCATCTGTGTTGCATCTGTTTGCATTATATTTACTGTTTCTTCCCCCTCTTCTCTCCGGTAGACCCCGAGACCGCTGCTGATGCCCCTGTGATCGACTATGTCGACGACGACCCTTCTTCCCTTTCAGCGGAGCTTCCAGGCAAGCCCCCCCTTTGATCATCCCGATATAGGCCATTCCATTCTCTTATGCTTGCATTAGATTTTGCTACTGTTATTGATTGCTTCTATTCTAATGCATAGCCTGCTTTTGTACCTACTATTGTTACCTACCTGCTTACCCTAAACTGCTTAGTATAGGTTGGTTAGAGATCCATCAGTGACCCCCACCTTGTCCTTGTTGCCCCTGCTTCATCATCAATGACTCGATCAACGTGATCGATGACCAAAGCCCGACACCTCACATCACATCACGCCCCTTTTGTTGCTCGACTGTGCAGAGTTACCATCGAGTGCCGAGGGTGGAACCTCATACATCACTCATGATGAGATCTATGTAGTGTCGCTACTCGGTCGTGGTCATCGAGGGTGGTTCCTCTTTCACCATTCCCGATACGGCTCCGTCGTGCAACGCCTCAAGTGTGAACCTCGAGGGTGGATCCTCTTACGTTCACCTTGATGATCACATCGAGTGGAATCCTCCGGGGGTGATTCCTCGGGTTTTCCCCTTGATGTTTGGACACACGGTTACCTTGACTTTACTTGAGACCTTTGGGAAAGTCAGGCGGGCCCGGAGAGCACCCGCAAGATGGTTACAAGGCACGGCCGGGCAGGCAGGCCGCCCCCGAGTGGGCTGGGCTAGCCCTTGCCGTATTTCCTCGAGATGGGGCGACGGGGTCACATTATCATGAGTCTCTGCTCGTCTCCGCAAGCTAATAATACACTATGGTTTGGGTATTTGTTCTGAGTTGGCCATTGGCCTTCACGCACTAACCACCATGCGAAAATAGTTATGGGCCTCGACGTCGTGGTATCAGCCGAAGCTTTGTCAGACGTCTAGTTCAGCATTGCGGCACGGCCTGTGTCGTGGTTTTGTCACGGCAGATGTCCTTAGGGTGAGGACTTAGTCGCGAGGCCAACACATCTATGTGGTAGCTTGAGAGGGGTTGAGCGGAATCGAGAGACGCAACACAAGACGAGAATTTAGACAGCTTCGGGCCCCGGGAAACATCATCCGGTAATAACCCTACATGATGTTTGAGGCTAGATCTCATTACGCTCATGAGGGAGTCGCCATAAACCGGCTCTCCTCTAATTGTGTCTAGCCCTAGAGATTATTGATTGTTGCCCCTCCCTTTTTGGGGAGCCCTGCCCCTCCTTATATATGTTGAAGGGGCGGTTTACATGACTAATCCTAGTTGGATTAGGATTACTCTATTACAAGTGGAGTCCTAGTCTTGCTTCCTTTGTAAGGGAATATTCCTTGTGCCTTCCTCATAAACCGGCCCACACCATTAAACGTGAACCGGCCTTCTGGGCCTTGGGCCTCGTCATCCATTTGACCCGCCCGCCGGGTTACTAATGAACCGCCAAGATCGGGCGGGTTACCCGTGAATCACCAAGCTCCGGGCGGGTTACCAGTGAGTCGTCCAGTCCGGCCGGGTTATACTTCCGGCCGGGTTACGCCGCGGGGTATATCCCCGACATTAGCCCCCAGTTTAATTTGGATTTATCCATGTTAAACTGATCTGCAACATGAACACAAGAACAAATTTGGCGGGTTGTGCTCCGGTTTAAATATTCTTATAAACCGGCACTTGATCATCCTTAAGTCCTTGTCATTTCCTCCTTCTAGAAAATCCGGGTCAACAAGCCAGCTTCATACTCAATTTGCTGACATTGGTTTCTCACAGAGAAATATTGTGAAGAATAATCCACTTGAGTCGGCTTCCAAAGCGCCGGTTTAAGAAATATTGGTCTTGAAATACTCATCTGATATTCAACCGGTTTGAAGATGTAGAACTTGCCGGTTTAATATTACCAAAATTGCCGGTTTATAAATATTGATGGCACCGGGTCATAATTGTTGTCGACACCGGGTCATGTAATTGATCTTCCTGATTTGCTCAAAACTGATAAACTGAAGACGTTCCTCCTTTATATGCATAATACCTGTAGCCCCCAAGTCTTAAGAGGAGAACATAGTGATAACATAAGACTTGCTCCAATAAGTGTTTTCAACCTTGAAGAAATCCGGTTTGTTCATCTCAATCATATAAACTGAATACTCCATATATGTAGCCCCCAAGTGCCGGGTTGTCATGCTTGCAGCAACCTGGGACTTGTAATTGCTTATAAAAACTTCAATCAGTGTAGCCCCCAAGGGTCGGCTTAGTAAAATAATACTGAACCGGGACTTGATATATACTTCAATGAAAATAACATCTTATAATGTAGCTTCCATCGTAGGGCTTGAACCCACGTCCACAAGGTTAAGAGCTTTGTGCTTTACCAACTGAGCAATGGACCTTTCAATATAATGGTTTTAAGACTTGTGTGCCTTGAATTGTTGACAGGAGCAATTGGTAGCCCCCAAGGGCCGGCTCATTACAATGTGACGATTCGGGTCTTCCATAAAGTGAGCAAAAAAATGACTTTGCATTAGCCCCCAAGTGCCATGGTGCATGCTGGCAGCGACATGGGACTTGCATATTTGATGTAATCTCAATTTGAATAATGTAGCCCCCAAGCGCCGGGTCGTGAGCCTGCAGCGACTCGGGACTATTCCCTCCATTGTAAAAATAAATCATGTCCATTAATAAAATAATAACCATTGCGCTGAAGCGACTTTGAAGACCTCCATCATGATATTGGCTATTGATAACCATAATAAAAATCCAGCCATGTTGGCTATTTTGAATAATATAATCCAATGACTTATAAGCGCATGATTCCAATGGCGCAATCCAAATATATACTGCCGACTTATAGTCGAAAGCCAGGTCGGGTTAATAAACACCGGATTATAACTGATCATGTACTGACAACTTGTAGTTGAAAGTCAAGCCGGTTTAATGAACACCGGTTTATCAAAACATTATAAATGTCACCAAAATAGAAAAAACTTGGCAAACAAAAGCATATGAAAAACTTGTAGTCGAGGCTTTTCACGGGCTACCAGGCCCCAAATTCGAGGCTTTTCATGGGCTGCCAGGCCACTGAGTTAAACCATTTCACAAAGCCTTTTAAGATGGTCCTCCATCTTTAACCAATCGCCGGTCTATCATTGACAAGTTCAGGGTCATATGCGATTGACTTGTCAAGTTGGCGGGTCATACCAGGCTTACCTAGGTGGAGTGATTTACTTAATGAAGGCAGGTTAACCCGGGGTTTTAGGTGTATATACCAGGCTTCCAAGCCACGGCTTGATAGCCTATTGCAAGTGTAGATTTATTTGTTCATTGCGATAGCAAAGAATCCCCAAGCAACATTTTGAGCTGTGCTCAACGGGTGCCTATGTTTGAGTTGTTCTTGACAACACTCTTTGGCCCCTAAGTAATGGCATTGCGCCAGCCAAAAGGTGTAGCTATGGTTGAACACAACCAAGCCCCCAAGTGACTTACTGTCGTGGATTAAGAGGTGTAGCTATGGTTCGAATACAACCAAGCCCCCAAGTGACTTTGTGGCATTGCGCCGATCAAGAGGTGTAGCTATGGTTCGGATACGACCAAGCCCCCAAGTGATCAATAATATGATAAGCCAATAAGGCGGAATACCCATGTTTGAACCGCGCATCATGCCAACATGCCCTCTTCGGCAACCTTTAACTTTTTGCAAGAGATAAATTGTTCTTGAACCGGGATTTTTAAACCGGATATTGAGAGCTTCAAAGCTTTGTGGGAGACATCTTTCACTTGAACCGGACTTTAAACCGGAATCTTTATTTTCAGCCAGAAATTTTCTGATGGCATTTAAACTCAAACTTGCGAGAGATTAATTCTTTTTGAACCGGAAATTCTTAAACCAGATTTGAGAGCTTCAGAGCCTTGTGGGAGAACAGATTTTCCTTGAACCGGATTGTAAACCGGATATTCGAGAGCTTCAGTGAAACTGACTTCCCTTGAGCCGGATTTTAAACTGGAATCCTTTCTGATGACCCGGACCTTCTTCATTAAGCCGGGTTTTTGTAACTGTCATATATTTTCTAAACCAGAAATTTTCTGACGGCCTTTAAATTTTCATTCATATGGTAGTAGCCTCCGGGACCGGGTTATCTTTCCCTCCAACGTCCTGGGGTTCTTGACTGCACTGAAAACCGGCAACATTTGCTGAGTCATATCATTCTAGCCCCCGAGTCTCAAGGTGACTCAAGGAGTTGGCTTGAGATTCTCCATACTTGACCGTGATATAAGCCGGCATAACTTGTATATCATTGGTGTTGATAGCACGATGTGAATCCACAGAAGGTTGAGGTGACTGCGGCGGGTTATAAATGATCCCGTATGAGCCGTGTCAGCAACTCGGCCAATGGTTCCTTCCAACTAGCGATCTGAAGTTAACAAAACTGTAGTGGCGGCGACTTGTGCGCCTTTCCATTGAGCCATCCAGTGCAAACGGCAGTTGATGATAATTTGCCTCCAATTTGAAAGAAAACCGGGCTACCCAAGCTGTGACTTGCTCATACTCAATAAACAGCTCATGCAGACAGGTCCGGCCCGGTATGTTGATGTGCACCAGGCCGCGAGAGACGGACAACCTGTGCACGCTTTATTGGGTAATTCGCACGGTCCTGGCGAGTTGATGCGGACTGGACTGCGATATAAACCGGCATGGGTTATCCAATAGCTCAGCGATATAATAATCCCTTTTTGCAGTAGACAATTTTTCCTGCATTGGAAAACTTGCAAGCCAGAGTAATTGCTCTTCTAAAAGAAAGCAATATATAATATGAAAATATAATGGATGAATTTCACCTGATATGTTAAGCCAGAAAATATCCACCGCGGAGTTGATGATCACCATGGTGAAACTGAAATCAATCACGAGGGAGTCGGCCATGCGAGCAGACGGATGAATCGGCCGTGGCGTTTGTACAACGGTACAGACGAGCAAGTTGTCCTTCACGTTGTAAACCGGCGCGGACACATGAACCGGCGGCGAGGGCGGACGGGCGAGTCGTCCGTGGCGTTGTAAGACAGCGCGGACGGGCGATTCAGCCGACATGTTGATGCAAATTGGACCGCAACACACTCGTCCGTGAAGCTGTACAGCACAGCCGACCGTGCATCCGCGGTGTAATGGCATAAACAATTGTCCTGTGTAAAAATATTACAGGGCAGAGTAATTGTTCTTTAACAAAAAATAATAAGTGTTTAATAGATAAATTTAGATGGATATCACCTGATGTTTGTGAACGACACATGATCTATGCATAAAGCCCATTAGTTAACCCGGCACTTTGGATAGGCCGGACCGCAGGGCGGACAGTAACGACCGCAGCATCAGAGGCGGCTCGGAGAGATGAATCGGTCACGGCATTGTAAGCCGGTGCGGACGGGCGAGTCGATCGCAGGCGTGGTAAAACCACGCGGACGGGCGAGTTGATGTAGACCGGGTCCGCAGAGGCGGCGACTTATGTTCGTCCGTTGAACAGCAAGCGGGTGCAGACGCCGATGCATGACAATGCTAACGCACACTCCATAGGTACGGCATGACACCATCTTTACAATGAATCATTATCCTACAAAAAATATATATTGCCGACCTGAGTAATTGTTTTTTTGAAGAAACAATATGTGCTAGTAAAATGGACTTAGATGGATATCACCTGATATGTCTTGTCAGATGAACGCAGATGCTGATGTTGATAATGCTGGACAAAATCAGACAAAGAACACCGCCCGTACAAATGCACTTCTCACTTTGACTGTTCTGATGTGGCACTAGTAACCACACGGCCTTCCCTTGTCCTTTTTGAAATGAATGCAGCAGCAGTCTTCACGTGGAAGTTTGAACGGTGTACGTGCCTCCATTAAATCCAAACCCAGGATCAAATCTTTGCATATCCCTCTATTAACTTGTTAATCCGGTTGTTTTTTAGCTCAACTCTAAGGAAGTGGACCACCACTATCACAGTTGTTTATGCCAACAGGTGCCCTCCTGTATCTTTTCCTCTCATTGGACACTTTTCTCAAGGTCGCCTCTGGAAGAATTCAGCTAGGTGAACAACGGACAATCGGCATTAAACCGGAATTTTGCGAAGGATGGTCATTCAGCTGAAGAGATCTCATTTTCCCTGATTATCAGACTAGCCACAATGGGTAGTAACATAGACTAGTAACATGGTGCATGTTACTAGTCTATGTTACTACCTCTATAGTGGGGAGTAACATATGTGTGGTAACATGCAACACTTCATTTATTAGGCTATAGACACATCTTTCCTTGATATGTGTGATGTTAATCATACTACTAGTAACTAGCTATGTTACTACTCCCCTCTCTTTCTTCATTTATTTCTTGCCACATCATCTACTTTATCTAGATATGTGTGATGTTACTACCTATGTTACTCCCACTGTGGGTAGTCTCAGTGACAGTCAGGTCAAATGTATCCACTTGTATGTCTTCATCTGTGGCCTTAATACCAACCGCACGGGCAGCGCTTTCCTCATTGCCATCTACACAGGCGGGCAGCTGGTGTGGAGACCCGGCGACGGGCGGGGTGGAGCAGAGGCAGCAGGATGGTGCGGGGCGGTAGCCGGCTGGGCGTGCGAGAGCCGGCGCTAAGTGGGTCATGCGCGCGGAGGCAGGAAACAACGCGAAGTAGCGGAGGCGCAGGCTCGCGTAACGCGAGGTCGGTCGCAGGTTGAACAAGATGTCAACTCAAACATGAGGCGGCTTACAGACGGAGGCGAATGGGAAGGGCGCCGGCATACATGCGGGGGCAAGGCGGATTCGGAGTCAGACGACTCGCAAACCAGCGGCGATTCTGAGCAATGAAAGCGAGGCCGTGGCGACGGCTCGGAAGCGGTGAGCAACGGCGGCTGTGGCCGGCTCGGCAGTAGTGGAGGCCGAGGAGGCCCATGGCAGAGGAGGGCAATGTGAGGACGGGTTGCGACCCGAGGTGCGGCGGCTCAGTGCACTGAGAGGCAGCGACGTAGAGGCGGGTCATGGCGATTACTCGGGGATGCAGACGGAGGCGAGCCGAGGCAGCGTCGGTGAGTTGGAGGCATGAACCGGCGACGACGGAGGTGCGGTGAGTCAATGAGACGGGTCTCCTGAGGAATCCAAACCCGCGGACCATCCGTCTCCGAGCCGTAGACCCCTTTTCGAGAGGTAGCAACCACCATGATCACAGGAAACAGCAGCAGCAACTAGTCGATCGACGCCTCGGGCCGAAGGTAAATCAGGAAAAAGAGCCCCGTCGACTCTGTCGGTCTTGACTGCGGGAAAAAGGAAAAATCCGTCAATCCTGGATGGATGCACTGAAGGCTTGCATGCAGCGGCGCACATGATGGAACCCTAACTTCCATTGAACTTAATCTCGCATAAACCGCTCCGAAGGCGTGATTCTGCTCCAAAGTTGTCGTGGACCTTTCTATCTCGACTCTTGTTGATCGGGCGGGTCATAAGCTCTTCGATCCCTAGGAGAGAGCGCCCTTCAAGAACTCAACACCACCGTGCGCGGGAACCGGCCTTCTGGGCCTTGGGCCTCGTCATCCATTTGACCCGCCCGCCGGGTTACTAATGAACCGCCAAGATCGGGCGGGTTACCCGTGAATCGCCAAGCTCCGGGTGGGTTACCAGTGAGTTGTCCAGTCCGGCCGGGTTATACTTCCGGCCGGGTTACGCCGCGGGGTATATCCCCGACAGCCTAGTCGGCGCCCCAGTGGAGGTGGCCTGGATCGCCCTGCGCGCAACGATCCGGAGTGCAACGGGCGATGGGCCCAGACCCCGGAGTGCTTAGGATGTAGACCGGCGGGGACCTCTCTGCTGAGCCTAGGTAGGGCTGCGATGTGTTGATCTTCCGAGGCCGGGCATTGACCCAGAAAAGTGTGTCCGGCCGGAGTGATCGAGCGTGTTGGAAAACGTGGTGCACCCCTGCAGCGAAGATTATCTATTAATAGCGTGTCCACGGTAACGGACATTCAGACTTATATCCTGATCTATTACAACTAGAAATGGATACTTTGGATATGTGGCTCTGGGATTGCTTTCTCGCAGGGAATCGAGGAAGGATCTCTGGGCATTAATGTTACAACATGTTTGATAATTACAAACTACTATTCTTTACTCTTCTACATGCTGCAAGATGCTTGGAGCTGCTAGTCTTCGATAGGCTAGGCCTTCCCCTCTATTCTGGCATTCTGCAGTTCAGTCCACCGATACAGCCCTTCCATTTGATACCAATGCATACTTAGCATAGATCTGATGCTTGCGAGTACTTTGGATGAGTACTCACGGTTGCTTTGCTACCCCTTTTCCCCCTTCCTTCTTCTTTCCGGTTGATGCAACCAGATGGTGGATCCTTGGAGCCAGATGCCACCGCCGACGGATGCTACTACGTGGAGACCGCCGATGACCAGGAGTAGTTAGGAGGTCCCAGGCAGGAGGCCTTGCCACTTCGATCGTTGTTTTTTTTTTGTGTTAGCCTTCTTAAGGCATCCTTGTCTAACTTATGTCTGTACTCAGATATTGTTGCTTCCGCTAACTCTTGTGTATCGAGCTTGTATTCGAGCCCTCGAGGCCCCTGGCTTGTAATATAAAGCTTGTATTATTTTGATTTGTGTCTAGAGTTGTGTTGTGATATCTTCCCGTGAGTCCCTGATCTTGATCGTACACATTTGCGTGTATGATTAGTGTACAATTGAATCGGGGGCGTCACAAGTTGGTATCAGAGCCGACTGCCTGTAGGAATCCCCTTTCCAACTCCTTGGCCGAAGTTGAGTCTAGTCTTTGAAAACTATTTTACTAACATGGCTGTGTGGCTTACGGGCCCACGTCGCCATTGGGTGGTATTAGGATCTTTTATTCCTCATGTATACTCTGGGACTCTGATCTCTCTTCTATTTGGGTTAAATGATTTTGCTAACTCTATCCTAGGTTCTCGTGATCACATCCATCCGAAGATTTGTATTACGCCTTTCTTGAATTGGGAGCCAGGATCTGCTTCACATTGTTCACGGCCGCAGGATCCTTTTATCGAGGGCACCCTGCGTCGTCCCCTGCAGATTCCTCGCTCTAGTGGTTTTCTCCGACATGGATGTAGCCTTTGCTATGTCTCGTTGTTGTATCCTTCCATCGCGTGCCAGCGTGCCGCCTAGTATGTCTAGGATGATTCTCTTGTCTGAACTCATACTAACAATGTGTAAATGGCTCTGTATATGTATATGTATGTCTTTAATGACTACTGCTTTGTACATACTGCGCCTTTGCTCATTGTTCAAGTTACATCATGAATGACTCCATACACCTGCTCCACCCCTTGTTAAACTGCTCCCTGATGTTTTTAGCAGGATGGCTGACGATCCTCCACCTCCACCCTATATTGCCGCAATGATGCAGCAGTTTGAGCTGGATCGTCAGTTTATGACTGGGGTAATGGCCCAGTTCCCGAACCAGAATGCTCAGCACAGCCTGCCCCAATAACACTGCCAGAATTTGTGCGCCTCAACCCGTCCATTTTCCGCAACTCCACCAATCCTATGGATGCTGATGATTGGCTTCGTGACATCATGTTTGAGATGGAGTCAGCTAATGTTGCCCCTGCCAGTTATGTCACCTTTGCGACATTTCACCTGAAGGATTCAGCTGCTCAATGGTGGGAAAGCCACTAGGGTATGCTGCCTGCAGAGGCTGTAACCACTTGGCAGGAATTTCAGTTAGCCTTCCATGCACGGCACATTCCTCAAGGTCTGATGGACCAGAAGAAGAAGGAGTTTCGCAAACTCTCACAGGGCACAATGACTCTGGATGAATATCAGAGGAAATTCCTTGAATTATCTCGCTATGCTGCGGATGATGTCTGCACTGACGCTCGCAAGCAGGAGAAATTCCGTGAAGGACTGCGTCCCGATATAAAGCTCACACTTGTTGCTCAGGATTGCGCAGACTTTGTGACGCTTGTCAGCCAAACTTTCCGAACTGAAACTGGTCTGACTGAGTACCAGGAGTCGCTCAAGCGTACTCGAGATGTTGGCCCATCCTCGAGTCAGCCTGCTCAGAAACGTCGAGTCTGGATCCCACACAATGTTCATCACCGACCTGCTCCAACACCAAGGTCGTCTTATGTTGCACCTCGTCTGCCTCCACCGCCGAGACAGCTAAATATTCAGGGTGGACATTCCAATGTTGTGGCTCCTCTCCATAATGATGGTTTATGCCGCAAGTGTGGACAGCCAGGGCACCTTGCTATCAACTGTCGCCCGGGTCAGCCGCTAAATGCTTCACGCCCTCCTGTTGGTCGTAAGAAGGGCCGTCGAACCCATCATACCATAAGTTGTAGTGTCGGACCGCCTGCTATGAGTGCTGGTCAAGTCACCCATGTCAAGATCGAAGAAGCTCGTGAGTCCCCAAAAATTGTGATGGGTACCCTTCGCATTAATTCAGTGCCAGCTTCTGTTCTCTTTGATTCAAGAGCATCGCATGCTTTTGTGTCCCAACAATTTTCTCAGTTGCATGGGTTAGATATGGAAAACTTGCCCACTCCTTTAGCGGTTCAATCTCCGGGATCCAAGTGGCAAACCACAATGTTAAGCCCTCGCAACCAAATTGAAATTGGAGGTCTATTATTTCCGGCTTCTCTCATTGTACTCGGACCTTCCAACATAGACATCATTCTTGGTATGGATTGGTTGACAGCCCATAATGCTTTGATTGAATGTGCTACCAAGACAGTCCAGCTCACTCACCCTTCTGGCCAAACAGTCCAATACTCAGCCCGAGCAGCTCAGGATGCCGAGAATGAGATATATGTTCTGAATGCATTGAATGCTTCGCCTCTTGAGGGAATAGAGAACATTCCAGTCGTTCGTGATTTCGAAGATGTCTTTCCAGAAGAACTTCTAGGAAAACCCCCTGCTAGAGCTGTCGAATTCGTCATAGACTTGAAACCGAGGACAACTCCTATTGCCAAGCGACCCTACAAGATGCCGCCACATGAACTCCTTGAACATAAGGAGGAAATCGACAAATCTCTTCACAAGGGATTCATTCATCCTAGTTCCTCTGCTTTGGGAGCACCTTCTCTCTTTGTCAAGAATAAGGATGGAACTAATCGTTTGGTCCAAGATTACCGACCTATCAACCAGGCAACAATTCAGAACAAGTATCCGCTTCCCAGAATCAACGACATGTATGATCAACTTGCTGGTTCTTCAGTATTCTCTAAACTTGATTTGAGGTTGGGTTACCACCAGATCCGGGTTCATGAAGAGGATATCCCCAAGACTGCATTCGTTACTCGCTATGGTTCATAGAGTACACCGTCATGTCTTTCGGCTTGACCAATGCTCTAGCAACATTCTCTTGTCTGATGAACTATATATTCATGGAATACCTCGACAAGTTTGTCGTGGTTTATCTGGATGATATCCTGGTATATTCGAAGAATAAAGAATAACATGCTGAACACCTTCGACTTGTTCTGGAAAAGCTTCGAGAACATCAACTATATGCCAAGTATTCTAAGTGTGAATTCTGGCTACCCGAAGTGACCTACCTCGGGCATGTCATCTCCAAGGATGGTATTGCCGTCAACCCTGAGCGAGTTCAGGCTATTCTCGATTGGACTCCTCCGAAGAATGTCAAACAAGTCAGAAGTTTTCTCAGACTCGCCAGCTATTGCCGTCGATTTGTCGAGAACTTCTCCAAGATTGCCAAGCCCCTGACTGGTCTGCTTCACAAGGGCGTCAAGTTCGAGTGGACAGAAAAGTGTCAGGAAAGTTTCCAAGCACTCAAAGACAAGCTGACTTCTGCCCCAGTGCTTGCTCCACCAGATACTAAGAAGGATTTCATCATTTACTGCAACGCTTCACGACAAGGATTAGGCTGTGTCCTAATGCAAGAGCGCAGAGTGATTGCCTATGCCTCTCGTCAATTGCGCCCTCACAAAGAGAACTACCCAGTTCATGACCTCGAGCTTGCTGTTTTCATACATGCATTGAAACAGTGGCAACATTACCTTCTTGGTAATCGTTGCGAGATCTTCACCGACCACCAAAGTCTGAAGTACCTGTTTACTTAGCCAGATTTGAACCTCCGTCAGCAGAGATGGATGGAGACCGTAGCAGACTTTGACTTGGGTATTTCCTATACACCAGGCCAGGCTAATGTAATGGCTGATGCTTTGAGCCGCAAGTCATATTGCAATCACCTTGAGGTTTAAAAAGTTCAGCCCTCGCTTGTTGAAGAATTCAGAAAGCTGAACCTCCATATTGTTCCTCCTGGTGCACTCGCACCCCCTCCTCCAGAATTCCGCAAAATGAACCTCCGCGTTGTTTCCCAAGGTTCCCTCAATACCCTGGCTGTCAAACCAGATCTCTTGGACTCCATCAAGAGAATTCAGGGATATGACTCTCAAGTTGAGAAGATTAAACGCTACCTCGCAGAAGGAAGGCCGTCATTCTTCACTGTTGATAATGCTGGCGCTTTGTTCTTCAAAGTTCACCTAGTGGTTCCTTCAAAAGACAACCTGGATATGACTAAGGAGGTTATGAAAGAAGCTCATGATACGCCTTTGTCTATTCATCCCGGTAGTACCAAGATGTACCAAGACATTCGTCAGAGATTCTGGTGGTCAAATATGAAGCAAGACATTGCTCGTTATGTTGGTGAATGTGACGTTTGCCGTCGTATCAAAGCAGAACATCAAAGGCCTGCTGGAACTCTGCAACCTATCTCTATTCCTGAATGGAAATGGGACCATGTTGAAATGGACTTCGTCACTGGATTTCCCAAATCGCAGAAAGGTAATGGTGCTATTCTTGTCGTCATTGACCGACTTTCTAAAGTTGCACACTTCCTGGCCGTGAAAGAAACCATCACTGCTAGTCAGCTGGCAACTCTCTATATGTCTAGAATTGTTTCACTTCATGGTATTCCGCTGGTAATCAACTCAGACCGTGGCAGCTTATTCACTTCAAGATTCTGGGCTAGTTTCCAAGAAGCTATGGGAACTCATCTGTCTTTCAGTACTGCATTTCACCCTCAGTCGCAGGGACAAGTTGAACGCGTCAATCAAGTTCTCGAAGACATGCTTCGAGCTTGTGTTATTTCCTTCGGCAAGAAATGGGAGGAATCTCTCCCGTATGCTGAGTTCTCCTACAACAATAGCTATCAAGCTAGTCTGAAGATGGCCCCCCTTCGAAGTGTTACATGGACGAAAGTGCCGAACCCCTCTAAACTAGTCAGAAACTGGGGAACGTCCACTCTTCGGTCCGGACATTATCCAACACGCCGAAGAACAAGTCCACATCATTCGTGAGAATCTCGAGACTGATCAGTCACGTCAGAAAAGTCAGTATGACCGTCATCACAAATACATGGTCTATCAACCTGGCGAAAAGGCTTATCTTCGAGTCACACCAATGAAGGGTGCACACTGCTTCGGGATCAAGGGCAAGCTAGCTCCTCGCTATATTGGTCCTTTCACTATTCTCGAAAGGCGTGGAAAAGTGGCATACCAGTTGGAGCTTCCGTCGAACCTTTCTCAGGTTCATGATGTATTCCATGTATCACAGCTCCGTCGCTGCTTCCAGGACCCAATCCGGGCAGTGGATCATGAAGTGCTCGAGTTGCAACAGGACCTCTCCTATAAAGAGCATCCGGTCCGCATTCTCGACCAAGCTGAACGTCGCACATGTCAGAAGGCGATCAAGTTCCTCAAGGTCTAGTGGTCGCATCACTCTGAAGACGAAGCCACCTGGGAACGCGAGGATCGCCTGCGTGATGAATACCCCGAACTGTTTCCTTCTACCTCCTAAATCTCGGGACGAGATTTCTTGTAGTGGAGGACACTTGTAACACCCGGGTAATTAAGCTCAGTAATCCCCTACTAATGATGCCATGTCATCGCTCTTACTGTTGCTAATCCTCACTGGCTTTCAAACATCTTTCAAATTTCAAATCCAATTTAAAGTCAGGATTCAAATTTATCAAACATGCAAACAAAAATGTTCAAGTTGTTGCAAATAATCATTTGGTAATATTAGTAGAGAAATCATCTTTTTACAAAATGGCTAAATGCTCTAAAAATAAATAAAACAGAAAAGTTTTTGAAAGAAAAGAAACCAAAAAAGGGGAAAAGAACCCCCCCCCCTAATGGGCCACGGCCAACCTGGCCACCAGTCAGGCCGGCCCACTCCCCACACCCCTCCCTGGCCTATATGGCCTGGCTCCCCCCGACCTAACCCTAGCCCAACCCCACTCCCACACGATCATACTCGTTTTCCCAACTCCCTCCCCATGATTCTGGATCGAGGCACGGCGCCCCGACCCCGATGCTTGATCCGGCGACCCTGACGCCTGATCCCGCGACCCCGACGCCCGATCCCATGCCCCCGACGCCGGCGCCCATCCCCGTCTTCTCCTCGCCCCTCCTTCTTCGTCGCGTGTTGCCCGCCTGAGGCCTCTGCCACGCCGTCGCCGACCAACGTCGCCGTCGTCGACCACCCCGAGCCTCCCTCGAGCTCGCTGCCACCTCCCTACGGCTCCGATGTGAGCTCTGTTCGTTTTCCCCTCTTCCCCCTTCCGTGTCTTGCGCCGTTGGACGTCGTTCGTGCATGCCTCGACCGCGCCCGTGCCGCGCCGGCCACGCCCGACGCGCGTGCCCGCGCATCGCTGCCCTCCCCAGCGCGCTCACAGTGTCCCCGCAGCTCCCTCGCTCGCCCGCGCCGTCCGCCGTCTGCCGCGTCGTCGCGGCCGCCCTCTCGTTTGCCCGTGCCGCTGCCGCACGGCCCCGCTCGCTGCCTCCACCTGCCGCCCGCTGGTGGCGCCGCGCCGCGCCCCAGTGGCCTCGCCCCGTTCCCCCCCGGTCGGGCTCGGCGCCGCGCGGGTTACGCCCGCAACCGCGCCCGATGGCGCCTAGCACCCGCACCGCGCGCTCGGTATGGCCCCTTGGGCCAATGACAGTGGACCCCACCCTATTAAAATAATAATAAGTAAGTAAATAAAATTAATTAATTAGCGAATTAGTTAATTAACTTAATCTAATTAACCTGCTTAATTAACCTAATTACCTAGTTAGTTAATTAAACCTGTAGTTAGTTCAAACAGACAATGACTGAACGGCCCCACACGTCAGGGTTGACCCTGGTCAACTATGTTGACTGCTGATGTCATGTTGACATCATGCTGATGTAATAATTCTCCTTTTTCGAATTAACTTAAATATTAATATTATTAGAAAATCAATTAAAACTTTGGAAATTAATATAAAATAATCCGTAACTCGGATGAAAAAGTTTTATACATGAAAGTTGCTCAAAACGACGAGACGAATCCGAATACGTGGTCCGTTCGTCCGCCACACATCCCTAGCATGGCAAACATGCAACTGCCCCCTTCGTTTCGTTTGTCCGAAAATGCCAAACTTCAGGAAAACTTTCCTGGATGTTTCCCCCTTCGCCGGCATCGCGTAGCACCGCGTTAGAACACCCCTAGCCCTGCGTGTTACCCCCGTCATGCATCTGTGTTGCATCTGTTTGTATTATATTTACTGTTTCTTCCCCCTCTTTTCTCCGGTAGACCCCGAGACCGCTGTTGATGCCCCTGTGATCGACTATGTCGACGACGACCCTTCTTCCCTTTCAGCGGAGCTTCCAGGCAAGCCCCCCCCCCTTTGATCATCCCGATATCGGCCATTCCATTCTCTCATGCTTGCATTAGATTTTGCTACTGTTATTGATTGCTCCTATTTTGATGCATAGCCTGCTTTTGTACCTACTATTGTTACCTACCTGCTTACCCTAAACTTCTTAGTATAGGTTGGTTAGAGATCCATCAGTGACCCCCACCTTGTCCTTGCTGCCCCTGCTTCATCATCGACGACTCGATCAACGTGATCGACGACCAGAGCCCGACACTTCACATCACGCCCCTTTTGTTGCTCGACTCTGCAGAGTTACCATTGAGTGCCGAGGGTGGAACCTCATACATCACCCATGATGAGATCTATGTAGTGTAGCTACTCGGTCGTGGTCATCGAGGGTGGTTCCTCTTTCACCATTCCCGACACGACTCTGTCGTGCAACACCTCAAGTGTGAACCTCGAGGGTGGATCCTCTTACGTTCACCTTGACGATCACATCGAGTGGAATCCTTCGGGGGTGATTCCTCGAGTTTTCCCCTTGATGTTTGGACACACGGTTACCTTGACTTTACTTGAGACCTTTGGGAAAGTCGGGCGGGCCCGGAGAGCACCCGCAAGATGGTTACGAGGCACGGCCGGGCAGGCAGGCCGCCCCCGAGTGGGCTGGGCTAGCCCTTGCCGTATTTCCTCGAGATAGGGCGACGGGGTCACATTATCGTGAGTCTCTGCTCGTCTCCGCAAGCTAATAATACACTATGGTTTGGGTATTTGTTCTGAATTGGCCTTTGGACTTTATGCACTAACCACCACACAAGAATAGTTATGGGCCTCGACGTCGTGGTATCAGCCGAAGCTTTGTCAGATGTCCAGTTCAGCATTGCGGCACGGCCTGGTCGGCGCCCCAGTGGACGTGGCCTGGATCGCCCTGCGCGCAACGATCCGGAGTGCAACACGCGATGGACCCAGACCCCGGAATGCTTAGGATGTAGACCGGGGGGGACCTCTCTGCTGATCCTAGGTAGGGCTGCGACGTGTTCATCTTCCGAGGCCGGGCATTGACCCAGAAAAGTGTGTCCGGACAGAGTGATCGAGCATGCTGGAAAATGTGGTGCACCCCTGCAGGCATTCCCCTCTATTCCGGCATTCTGCAGTTTAGTCCACAGATACAGCCCTTCCATTTGATACCAATGCATACTTGGCATAGATCTGATGCTTGCGAGTACCTTGGATGAGTACTCACGGTTGCTTTGCTACCCCTTTTCCCCCTTCCTTCTTCTTTCCGGTTGATGCAACCAGATGGTGGATCCTTGGAGCCAGATGCCACCGCCGACGGATGCTAATACGTGGAGACCGCCGACGACCAGGAGTAGTTAGGAGGTCCCAGGCAGGAGGCCTTGCCTCTTCGATTGTTTTTTTGTGTGTTAGCCTTCTTAAGGCATCCTTGTCTAACTTATGTCTGTACTCAGATATTGTTGCTTCCGCTGACTCTTGTGTATCAAGCTTGTATTCGAGCCCTCGAGGCCCCTAGCTTGTAATATAAAGCTTGTATTATTTTGATTTGTGTCTAGAGTTGTGTTGTGATATCTTCCCGTGAGTCCCTGATCTTGATCGTACACATTTGCGTGTATGATTAGTGTACGATTGAATCCGGGGCGTCACAAGGGCTATCACAAAGTAAAGTGCACAAGTAAAGGGCTCGGGTAAGAGATAACCGAGGTATGCGGAGACGACGATGTATCCCGAAGTTCACACCCTTGCGGACGCTAATCTCTGTTTGGAGCGGTGTGGAGGCACAATGCTCCTCAAGAAGCCACTAGGGCCACCGTAATCTCCTCACGCCCTCGCACAATGCTAGATGTCGTGATTCCACTAAGGGACCCTTGAGGGCGGTCACCGAACCCGTACAAAATGGCAACCCTTGGGGGCGGTCACCGAACCCGTACACTTTGGCAACCCTTGGGGGCGGTCATCGGAACCCGTCAAATTGCTCGGGGTGATCTCCACAACCTAATTGGAGACCCCGACGCTTGCCCGGAGCTTTACACCACAATGATTGAGCTCTGAACACCACCAACCGTCTAGGGCGCCCAAGCACCCAAGAGGAACAAGCTCAAGGGTACCAAGCACCCAAGAGTAATAAGCTTGTCAACTTGTAACTTCCACGTATCACCGTGGAGAACTCAAACCGATGCACCAAATGCAATGGCAAGGGCACACAGAGTGCCCAAGTCCTTCTCTCCCAAATCCCACCAAAGCAACTAATGCTAGGGAGGGAAATGAGAGGAAGAACAAGAAGGAGAACACCAAGAACTCCAAGATCTAGATCCAAGGGGTTCCCCTCACATAGAGGAGCAAGTGATTGGTGGAAATGTGGATCTAGATCTCCTCTCTCTTTTCCCCAAAAAACTAGCAAGAATCCATGGAGGGATTGAGAGATAGCAAGCTCCAAGAGGTCAACAATGGTGGGGGGAAAACTTGCTCAGATTTTTTTTTGGTTGGAGGAGGAAGAAGGGGGTATAAATGCCCCAAGAAAAATATGACCGTTGTACCCCGGGCACCCGGACAACCCAAAGAAAAAGCGACTAAACTCCAGGCACCCGGGGGGAAAACCCCGGGCACCTGGACGAACAAGGGAAGCACAACGGCAGGGGGGCAGGCACCCGGGGGTCCCAACCCCGGGCACCTGGAGGGGCCGAGAGGAGGAGGCGGAGGAGCCTGGGCATCTGGGTCCAAGACCCCGGGCACCTGGAGGGGGCCGAGAGGAGGAGGCGGAGGAGCCCGGGCATCTGGGTCCAAGACCCCGGGCACCCGGGGTGATCAGAGGAGGTGAGGGAGCGCCACGGATGACCCCGGGCACCCAGGCTGGCCAGAGACGTCACTAGGGAGGGGCTCGGGTGACCTCGGGCACCCGGGGGTCAAGGACCCCGGACACCCGCACTAGGCAGAGAGAAGCGGGAACCGGTAAAATTCAAACGGCCACAACTTTTGCAAACGAACTCCGAATTTGATGAAACCAAGTTTGTTGGAAAGATAAAGACAAGGGCTAACACAACCTTGATAGAAATATCAACAAATATCAATTTAGAAAAAACCCCAAAATAAAATGGTGAGAACCCTTTCTCAAATAAGACCGATAAAAACTCAAACACCGAAAACGCAAAAGAAGATGCATAGGAAATCGGTTTTCGATGAACTAGAGCTTGTCATGAAGATAACCACAAGATCAAAAACCTCACAAAGAGAAAATCCAAACAAGAACCAAGAAATATGATGATGCCAAGAATGCAATGGTTTGAGCTCTCACCGAACGATATGATCAAGCTACTCACTCGAGAGCCCCCTTGATAGTACGGCTATCGATCCTATACTCCGATCTCCCAACTAACACCATGAGACCGGTAAAATATAAAACCTATCAAGGACAAACCTTTTCCTTGCACATAGTCCACTTGAGCTAGATGATGACGGTCTTGACTCCCTCAAGTTGGACCACCTTTCTTGATGGCATTGGCTCAATGAAGACTAGTAGATTGCTCCCCATACTCCACTATGGGTGAGCCACTCTTCGAAACATCTTCACAAGTCCATTATCACCACAATGGACGGCAAGCTTAAAGCATGATCTCTTTGTGATGCTCCACTCTTCGAGATGCTCCACTTGAACTTGCACACCGCAATCTTGATGACGATCACCACTTGATGTCATCCTCCATGGGTTGTATAAGATCTTTCTCTTGACACAAGCCCATGGAAACATACCTACCCCCACATAGAACTCTCACATAGACCATGGGTTAGTACACAAAGCGTAATGGACAATGCTTACCATACCATGGGATCACTTGATCCCTTCCGGTACATCTTCTACGCTTTGCGTGTTGATCAACTTGATTCACACTTTACTTAGTCTTGATCAACATTGTATCATGTCTTCTACATGACTAATCTTTGGATAATTCCTTGAATAGCACCTTGGTCAACAGATAAACTCCTTGAAACCAACACATGGACTTCAAGAAAAACCTATGGACAAATCCTTCAAATATAACTCAAGGCAACCATTAGTCCATAGAGAACGTCATCAATTACCAAAACCAAACATGGGGGCACCGCATGTTCTTTCAATCTCCCCCATTTTGGTAATTGATGACAATCACTTTCAAGAGAGTTTATATAAGGAATTATGCATCACCATGCAATGCAAGAACCAATAATGCATGCGTATGAGATGCAAAAAGTTTAGGACCAAAATCAAAGTAAGAACAAATAACTCTCTAAACTTCTCCACAAAACTCTCAGAAACTTCTCCCCCATTGGCATCAATTGCCAAAATGGGCAAAAAGCTTAGAAGGCCAATATAGAATGTGTTCCTCAATAGATTGTGTATTTATCAAAACGAGTGGAATGCAATACACATATCAAAGATAAATACTAGGAGGAAGACAAACTATATTGAGGATCCAAAGATTGTGCTACCTCTTGAGCACTGCGTTGGTTTTCCCTTGAAGAGGAAAGGGTGATGCAGCAAAGTAGCGTAAGTATTTCCCTCGGTTTTTGAGAACCAAGGTATCAATCCAGTAGGAGGCCACACACAAGTCCCTCGCACCTACACAAACAAATAAATCCTCGCAACCAACGCAATAAAGGGGTTGTCAATCCCTTCACGGTCACTTACGAGAGTGAGATCTGATAGATATGATAAGATAATATTTTTGGTATTTTTATGATAAAGATGCAAAGTAAAATAAAAGCAAAATAAAAGGCAATGGAAATAGCTTGTTGGTTGAAGATTAATATGATGGAAAATAGACCCGGGGGCCATAGGTTTCACTAGTGGCTTCTCTCATGAGCATAAGTATTACGGTGGGTGAACAAATTACTGTTGAGCAATTGACAGAATTGAGCATAGTTATGAGAATATCTAGGTATGATCATGTATATAGGCATCACGTCCGAGACAAGTAGACCGACTCCTGCCTGCATCTACTACTATTACTCCACACATCGACCGCTATCCAGCATGCATCTAGAGTATTAAGTTCATAAGAACAGAGTAATGCTTTAAGCAAGATGACATGATGTAGAGGGATAAACTCATGCAATATGATATAGACCCCATCTTGTTATCCTCGATGGCAACAATACAATACGTGCCTTGTTGCCCCTACTGTCACTGGGAAAGGACACCGCAAGATTGAACCCAAAGCTAAGCACTTCTCCCATTGCAAGAAAGATCAATCTAGTAGGCCAAACCAAACTGATAATTCGAAGAGACTTGCAAAGATAACCAATCATACATAAAAGAATTCAGAGAAGATTCAAATATTGTTCATAGATAAACTTGATCATAAACCCACAATTCATCGGTCTCAACAAACACACCGCAAAAGAAGATTACATCGAATAGATCTCCACAAGAGAGGGGGAGAACATTGTATTGAGATCCAAAAAGAGAGAAGAAGCCATCTAGCTAATAACTATGGACCCGAAGGTCTGAGGTAAACTACTCACACATCATCGGAGAGGCTATGGTGTTGATGTAGAAGCCCTCCATGATCGATGCCCCCTCCGGCGGAGCTCCGGAAAAGGCCCTAAGATGGGATCTCACGGGTACAGATGGTTGCGGCGGTGGAATTAGGTTTTTGGCTCCGTATCTGGTAGTTTGGGGGTACGTAGGTATATATAGGAGGAAGAAGTACGTCGGTGGAGCAACATGGGGCCCACGAGGGTGGAGGGCGCGCCCAGGGGGGTAGGCGCGCCCCCTACCTCGTGCCCTCCTGGTTGATGTCTTGACGTAGGGTCCAAGTCCTTTGGATCACGTTCGTTCCGAAAATCACGTTCCCGAAGGTTTCATTCCGTTTGGACTCCGTTTGATATTCTTTTTCAGCGAAACTCTGAAATAGGCAAAAAAACAGCAATTCTGGGCTGGGCCTCCGGTTAATAGGTTAGTCCCAAAAATAATATAAAAGTGTATAATAAAGCCCATTAAACATCCAAAACAGAATATAATATAGCATGGAACAATCAAAAATAATAGATACGTTGGAGACGTATCAAGCATCCCCAAGCTTAATTCCTGCTCATCCTCGAGTAGGTAAATGAAAAAAACAGAATTTTTGATGTGGAATGCTACTTGGCATAATTTCAATGTAATTCTCTTAATTGTGGTATGAATATTCAGATCCGAAAGATTCAAGACAAAAGTTTAATATTGACATAAAAATAATAATACTTCAAGCATACTAACTAAGCAATCATGTCTTGTCAAAATAACATGGCCAAAGAAAGTTATCCCTACAAAATCATATAGTCTGGCCATGCTCTATCTTCACCACACAAAGTATTTAAATCATGCACAACCCCGATGACAAGCCAAGCAATTGTTTCATACTTTTAGTGTTCTCAAACTTTTTCAATCTTCACGCAATACATGAGCGTGAGCCATGGACATAGCACTATATGTGGAATAGAATGGTGGTTGTGGAGAAGACAAAAAAAGGGAGAAGATAGTCTCACATCAACTAGGCATATCAATGGGCTATGGAGATGCCCATTAATAGATATCAATGTGAGTGAGTAGGGATTGCCATGCAACGGATGCACTAGAGCTATAATTATATGAAAGCTCAACAAAAGGAACTAAGTGGGTGTGCATCCAACTCGCTTGCTCACGAAGATCTAGGGTATTTTGAGGAAGCCCATCATTGGAATATACAAGCCAAGTTCTATAATGAAAAATTTACCACTAGTATATGAAAGTGATATCATAGGGGACTCTCTATCATGAAGATCATGGTGCTATGTTGAATCACAAGTGTGGTAAAAGGATATTAACATTGTCCCTTCTCTCTTTTTCTCTCATTTTTCTATTTGGGCCTTTTCTTCTCTCTTTTTTATGGCCTCTTTTTTTCCGTCCGGAGACTCATCCCAACTTGTGGGGGAATCATAGTCTCCATCATCCTTTCCTCACTTGGGACAATACTCTAAAAAAAGATGCTCATCACACTTTTATTTACTTACAACTCAACAATTACAACTCAATACTTAGAACAAAATATGACTCTATGTGAATGCCTCCGGCGGTGTACCGCGATATGCAATGAATCAAGAGTGACATGTATGAAAGAATTATAAACGGTGGCTTTGCCACAAATACGATGTCAACTACATGATCATGCGAAGCAATATGACAATGATGGAGCGTGTCATAATAAACGGAACGGTGGTAAGTTGCATGGCAATATATCTCGGAATGGCTATGGAAATGCCATGATAGGTAGGTATGGTGGTTGTTTTGAGGAAGGTATATGGTGGGTGTATGATACCGGCGAAACGTGCGAGGTATTAGAGAGGCTAGCAATGGTGGAAGGAGGAAAAGTGCGTATAATCCATGGACTCAACATTAGTCATAAAGAACTCATATACTTATTGCAAAAATCTACAAGTTATCAAAAAAAAGTATTACGCGCATGCTCCTAGGGGGATAGATTGGTAGGAAAAGACCATCGCTCGTCCCCGGCCGCCACTCATAAGGAAGACAATCAATAAATAAATCATGCTCCGACTTCATCACATAACGGTTCACCATACGTGCATGCTACGGGAATCACAAACTTTAACACAAGTATTTCTCAAAATCAAAACTACTCACCTAGCATGACTCTAATATCACCATCTTCATATCTCAAAACAATTATCTAGTATCAAACTTCTCATAATATTCAACACACTCATAAGAAAAAAAATACTAATCTCGAATGCCTATCATTGTCAAAGCAAACTACCATGCTGTTTTGTAGGACTCTCAAAATAATCTAAGTGAAGCATGAGAGAACAATAGTTTCTATAAAACAAAATCACCACCGTGCTCTAAAAGATATAAGTGAAGCACTAGAGCAAAAACTATATAACTCAAAAGATATAAGTGAAGCACATAGAGTATTCTAATAAATTTCGAATCAGGTGTGTCTCTCTCAAAAGGTGTGTACAGCAAGGATGATTGTGGTAAACTAAAAAGCAAAGACTCAAATGATACAAGACGCTCCAAGCAAAACACATATCATGTCGTGAATAAAAATATAGCTCCAAGTAAAGTTACCGATGGAAGTAGACGAAAGAGGGGATGCCTTCCGGGGCATCCCCAAGCTTTGGCTTTTTGGTGTCCTTAGATTATCTTGGGGTGCCATGGGCATCCCCAAGCTTAGGCTCTTGCCACTCGTTCCATAATCCATCAAATCTTTCACCCAAAACTTGAAAACTTCACAACACAAAACTTAACAGAAAATCTCGTGAGCTCCGTTAGCGAAAGAAAACAAAACACCACTTCAAGGTACTGTAATGTACTCATTCTTTATTTATATTGGTGTTAAGCCTACTGTATTACAACTTCTATATGGTTTATAGACTATTTTACTAGCCATAGATTCATCAAAATAAGCAAACAACACACGAAAAACAGAATCTGTCAAAAACAGAATAGTCTGTAGTAATCTGTAACTAACGCAAACTTCTGGAACTCCAAAAATTCAGAAAAACTAGGAGGACCTAGAAAATTTGTTTATTGATCAGCAGCAATTGGAATCAATATTTTATCACGTTCTGGTGATTTTTAACAATTATTTTCGTGAACAGAAAGTTTCTGGAATTTTCTGCAAGATCAAATAACTATCATCCAAGAAGATCATATAGGTTAAACTTGGCACAAACACTAGTTAAAACACAAAAACACATCTAACCAGAGGCTAGATCAAAGATTTATTCGTAAACAGAAGCAAAAAAGCAAAAAAAACTAAAAATAAAATTGGGTTGCCTCCCAACAAGCGCTATCGTTTAACGCCCCTAGCTAGGCATAAAAGCAAGGATAGATCTAGGTATTGCCATAATAATAGGATAGATCATTAAAACTCATTTCGTATTCTCTACGTTCAGCAGCAAGTTTTTTTTTAGGCAAGCAAAAGTAATCAAAAGGGCTAAATTTAATGGGACAAAAGTCCCCAAGATCAACTTTAGGAGGTATAGGTTCCTACTTCGGCCCTTCGTATTGCACAACCAATTCATCATTATAAGCATTCTTTTGACAAAACTTTGCGAGTCTATACTCGAGAGAATATCCTAGCTCATCATTTCGCATAGCAAAATCATTATTAAGTTCAGAAATTCTATCAACTAGAACATTGGTAGGAACCTTTTTTCTAAGGTTTTCATTAAAAGCAACATAATCTAGCGATTGAAAACGCATTATTTCCTCTTGATCAAATAAGATAGTTTCTATGGGAGGACGGCCAGCGTCCACCCTATAATGCGCAAAGATTTCTTTGGCCTCTTTTATTATAAATCTAAACTCATGAGCCAAAAAGATAGTAGCGGCACGCTTAACAGAAGAATGCTCAATATTAGAAATTTTTAGAAAAATCCTTTGTATGCAAGGGTGCATGTGCATAAATTGCCTTTCAAGTTCAACTACAAGCATGGCAATAGCGTCTGCAAGACTACTAGTTTTATGAAGAATAGAACTACCCATAGAAGGCAAAGCACCGGCACAAGTAAATAAATCTTGAATAACCCCTTTTCCAATAATATTACCACTACCAATTCGGAATTTTTTTGTATGTAAGGTAGGGGGTTCTTCAGCCGGAGCATCAGAATTTTCCATGTTATTACTATTGTCCATATCAACAATAGTTTCCCCAATTTCAGACATAACGGCAGAAAGTGCGAGGAGCAAAAAGAAATAGAGAGGCGAATAAAATGGCAAGGGCGAAGTGGGGGAGAGGAAAACGAGAGGCAAATGGCAAATAATGTAATGCGGGAGATAAGGGTTTGTGATGGGTACTTGGTATGTAGACTTTTGCGTAGACTCCCCAGGAACGGCGCCAGAAATGGCTCGTTGTCGGGAGTCCAAATCTTGACTTGACCTGGCGCACACCTCCCCGGCAACGGCGCCAGAAATCCTTCTTGCTACCTCTTGAGCACTGCGTTGGTTTTCCCTTGAAGAGGAAAGGGTGATGCAGCAAAGTAGCGTAAGTATTTCCCTCAGTTTTTGAGATCCAAGGTATCAATCCAGTAGGAGGCCACGCACAAGTCCCTCGCACCTACACAAACAAATAAATCCTCGCAACCAACGCAATAAAGGGGTTGTTAATCCCTTCACGGTCACTTATGAGAGTGAGATCTGATAGATATGATAAGATAATATTTTTGGTATTTTTATGATAAAGATGCAAAGTAAAATAAAAGCAAAATAAAAGGCAATGGAAATAGCTTGTTGTTCGAAGATTAATATGATGGAAAATAGACCCGGGGGCCATAGGTTTCACTAGTGGCTTCTCTCATGAGCATAAGTATTACGGTGGGTGAACAAATTACTGTTGAGCAATTGACAGAATTGAGCATAGTTATGAGAATATCTAGGTATGATCATGTATATAGGCATCACGTCCGAGACAAGTAGACCGACTCCTGCCTGCATCTACTACTATTACTCCACACATCGACCGCTATCCAGCATGCATCTAGAGTATTAAGTTCATAAGAACAGAGTAACGCTTTAAGCAAGATGACATGATGTAAAGGGATAAACTCATGCAATATGAAATAAACCCCATCTTGTTATCCTCGATGGCAACGATACTATACGTGCCTTGCTGCCCCTACTGTCACTGGGAAAGGACACCGCAAGATTGAACCCAAAGCTAAGCACTTCTCCCATTGCAAGAAAGATCAATCTAGTAGGCCAAACCAAACTGATAATTCGAAGAGACTTGCAAAGATAACCAATCATACATAAAAGAATTCAGAGAAGATTCAAATATTGTTCATACATAAACTTGATCATAAACCCACAATTCATTGGTCTCAACAAACACACCGCAAAAGAAGATTACATCGAATAGATCTCCACAAGAGAGGGGGAGAACATTGTATTGAGATCCAAAAAGAGAGAAGAAGCCATCTAGCTAATAACTATGGACCCGAAGGTCTGAGGTAAACTACTCACACATCATCGGAGAGGCTATGGTGTTGATGTAGAAGCCCTCCGTGATCGATGCCCCCTCCGGCGGAGCTCCGGAAAAGGCCCCAAGATGGGATCTCACGGGTACAGAAGGTTGCGGCGGTGGAATTAGGTTTTTGGCTCCGTATCTGGTAGTTTGGGGGTACGTAGGTATATATAGGAGGAAGAAGTACGTCGGTGGAGCAATGTGGGGCCCACGAGGGTGGAGGGCGCGCCCCCCTACCTCGTGCCCTCCTGGTTGATGTCTTGACGTAGGGTCCAAGTCCTCTGGATCACGTTCGTTCCGAAAATCACGTTCCCGAAGGTTTCATTCCGTTTGGACTCCGTTTGATATTCTTTTTCTGCGAAACTCTGAAATAGGCAAAAGAAACAGCAATTCTGGGTTGGGCCTCCGGTTAATAGGTTAGTCCCAAAAATAATATAAAAGTGTATAATAAAGCCCATTAATGTTCAAAACAGAATATAATATAGCATGGAACAATCAAAAATTATAGATACGTTGGAGGCGTATCAGATTGCTAAAGGATGATATGCCGCAAAGACATAACAAAGAGAGAAACAAGCAATCAAAATATACCAATTGAAACAAGTAATCAAAAGATACCAATTGAACCAACTAGATCCTACGAGCCACATGAAAAAGGGTATTATGATAAGAGCAAAGAAGTGTTCTATAGAAACTAGAGAAGCTCCCCATGATTTGTGCACTATTTAGTTTTGTCTTTGGATACAACTAGCACAAAATAGGATCATCACTCCCCCAAAATCAATAGAACCTCACAACAAGTGCAAGTGAGCATATAGAAAATTAAGCTTAGCACTTGCAACAAACACATGGTTGAGCAACATGTAAAAGATGCAACTTAGGAATAGGATCAACCAAACCGATGTGTGAGTCATGTAAAAGCACTTGAGAAGACTAATATGAGGATGAGCAGTAAGCATCAACATAGTCTTGAATAAATGAGATACAAGGTGCAAGACATGTCCTTCCCACACACATACAAAAAAGGTAAATAGGTTCACAAGCTTACTAGAATGCAAATGAATAACCAAGGCTGGTGACAACCCATGGTGAAGATAGAAAATGACAACATTGTCAAGAAGAGGGATACCAATCGAAATGGCAAAGCTCGTCAAGACAAGCATGTGGGAAACAATCTTCACCACAAAAGAGTGCATTAAGATGCAACGATATAAGACCCGCACTCAACGATAAATCCTTTCACAGAACCACCAAGAAAAATGTGGACATGAAAGAATAAGGATATCAACTAGAGATGTAACTTCTCTCAAGTGTATAAGATTCTGGGTAGATGAATCATGATGATATCAATCCACACAGAAGGATGTACACACAAAATAGTTACAAAAAAAAGAACAAGATATCCAAAGGAAGCCATAAATATACTAATAAGATATTTGCTTGAAAGCATAGCACATGGCTAGATATGGTCTTATTGTATATAAATGAATTCATACCACACAACCATCAAAGACATCACAACTAGCAACATGAGATCAATGTTGAGATGCTTTGAGAAAGGAAACAAGTAACACAACATGGAATGGATATCATGCCAAGATGCAATCTACACAAGATTGAATGCAAGAAAAGAATGCATGAATAGATACTTGTTACCAAGATGGCATTGGAAGGATGTAGAAGAAACCAATTGAAGGTAGTAGATAGTAGATAGTAGTTCGTTGAGCATCCTAGCTTGACTCCAATAAGCACATGGCGACACCACCTTCCTTGTGAGTGAGCCGAGCATCCAATGCATCTCCAATTGTTCCTAGAACAACAACATAAACAAAATGGTATCCAAACTCATTGGGACCAAAGAGTTAGAGAACCAACAATACATAGGGCAAACTCCACATAAATATGTGCAAATAGATTGAAAATGAATTTCATGCACATCTCATCCAATTTGAGACTTGGTGGAGTTTCCCCTATATATTGGGTCAAAGAAAGAAAGCATGCCAAAGAAAATACATGAAGTTAATATGCATGATCAAGACTTTCAAGAACCGATGCCAATTGATAAAGAAATACCAAGTGAAGAAAAGATACCAAATGAATAAATCACCACTTGGAGGATATCAACTGAAAGATACATCAAGGAATGAGATATCCATTGATACATGCAAAAAGAAAGATGTCAAACTCCCAAAATAGAGAATGGTTACAAACAAACCAAGTGCTCTACAAAGTTTCATGATGGCACAAAGTACCAAAAAGAAACGGATTGCATTCCACCAACACACACTTTATAAAGATCACAAGGTGAGCGTTCTAAGAAAAATAGGATAGCTCCCCCAAGCATTGTGCATTATAGAGAATTTGCATTTGAATACAAAAAGCACAAGATGGGGTCACCACTTTCACTATATCTATACAAACACTAGACAAGCTCAAGGAAATAACAAGATCCACAAGTGGTATGGAATACAATGGGATCCCTAGGCAAGAGATAAGGCAAATAAAAGCAAAGGCCAATGTAAAGATGATCAATAATTTCTAGCACACATAAGTGAGTACCAATTGTCAAAAGACAAGAAGTATTTGGAAATAACTCCCATTGGTAGATAGCAAGGATATCCAACATCATCTTCACACCAGCACAAGCAAATTGCAACTTGAAGAGCTAACATGCCACCTAGGAACAAGATAATTTACAATATCAATTCTAGGTGACAATATCTCAAATGTACACATTTCCTAGGCTTGTAATATGCACATAGCATATTACTCCCCCATAATGTGATACCAATAAAAACTTAACAAGAGGCAATAAGAGGATCCAACAAGAGATAATTAATGGACTATTTAGAATTTGAAATTCTCATGAGAAGACATACCACATAGCGAATAGATAATCTTGTAATATCAATACTAGATGGTATTCCTCATGTACACACATTTATAGGATTGTGAGGTTCAAAAAGCACATCACTCCCCCACAATGGGATATTCCATTAATCTCTCACAAGAGCCAACTAAGATACAAACAAGATGCACAAAGGCTCAACGTACAACACATGTACAAGATGTGCAAACCAACATACACGTACTTGATTACCCAAGATAAGCAATTTGGAGACACAACATATACAAACACATGCAAGGAACAAAACCAAAACATGCAAAGGGGCAAGTAATTTTCAATGTAAAGAATTTAAGTACAAGTTACCGTAAGGAGGCACATTCGATATAGTATAGAAACTTGATAACCCAATTGACTTGGCTTGAGACAATAAGAATGATGAAGTTCCCTTAATTCTTCATAATGTAGCCAAGTCTCCAATGCACTCCAACAATACCTATTGATCAAGTTTGAGCTTGTTGGTCCCCAACCAAGTTGGGTCCTAAGAGGTTAGTCACAATAGGCTTGGCAACCCAAATGGTTCTTTGCTTAAAACCACTTTGAGTACCAACAAACTTGGCAAACACATTGCCAACCTTATCCTTCCCAAGAGAATAGATATCATCAATAATAATTGGGTTGGATAAGTTACCACTAGTGCATGAAGAAGCGAGGTGACCTTTCTCACGACATAAGTAGCAACGTCTACTCTTCACTTTCTTCTCACTTGATTTCTCAACTTGAGAAGCATTAGCTTGAGTTTTCTTGGGAAGAGGCCTTTCTTCAACTTGTGGTTGAGCATGAGAATGAACTTGTGGCCGCTTTCCTTGTTGCTTGTCACTAATGGCCTTCTTCTTCAATGGGCAAGATCTAACATGATTCCCTTCAATTTTGCACTTGAAGCAAACAATCTTGGCCGAATTCTTGACTTGTTCTTGGCCCTTCTTCTTGTTTCTCTTGGACTTATTCTTCTTATAGGAGTTGAATCCAAGTCCACCTTTGTCATTGGGGGATTTTTGCACACACAAGATATTGTTGATTGTGGCCTTCCCTTCATGACACTTTTCCAAGTCTTTTCTTCAAAGAAGTGACTTGGGCCTTGAGCTCTTTAATTCCCTCTACATGGTTAGTCTCAACACAAGCACTAGAGGAAGTATAAGCTTCATCGTTAGAGCAACAAGGCAAGGAGAGCAATTCATCACAAGATGTACCAATGTTATGCATGGATGAATTACGAGGACTAGCACGAGGCAATATATCATTTTGACTAAAAGTAGTGCTAGTATCCACATGAGGCTCACTAGATGTTACCTTAGCAATCATGGCCTCATGAGCTATCTTTAGCACATTATGGGATACTAGAAGATCATCATGAGAGCTTGAGAGCTTTTCATGGCTTTCTTCCAATTTCCCATAATTGCTAGATAGCAACTCAAGTTGAGCCCGTAGCTCAATATTCTCCTTCAAAATGGATGCTTCACAAGTAAGAGAGTTAGTTACTAGCACAAGCATCATCAATAATAGCAAGAGGAGAAGGCAACTTTACAATCCCATTTCAGTATGAAAGCTTTAAGTTGTGCATGGGACTCGGTGAGTTTGATGAGCTCACTCTTAATGACCCTTGAGCCATTTTTGAGGTGCCCAAAGTCCTCAAGGAGTTTCGCATGCGCAACTTCAAGCTTCTCATTTTTAGTTTCAAAAACATTGGCCACATCAAGAGCTCTATCATGAGATTTCCTCACTCTAGATAATTCTAGAGCAAAAGTCTCCTCAAGAGATTCCTTGATGGTTTGTTCAAGTTCAAGAGCTTGGGAGAGGTCCGCAATCTCATTAGCGTAATCACGCTCATGACCTTCCATTTTCTCAATGGTGACATCATGCTCCTCAAGACGAGATTCCAACTCATCGATATATTTCTTGCCCTCAATAGCAATAGACGTGATTTCCATGAAGTTGGAACGAGCAATTTTATTCTTATGAAGAGCTTTAAAAATCATTTCCCCCTTAATTTTTAAGGAGGCAACATTATCATTCTCTTCATCACTATCAACATCAGCATCATTCTTGTCATCATCAATATCATCACAAGATATATTGGGATTCAAAGTGGGAGATACCTTTGAAGCCTTAGCCATTAGGCAAAACGCAATCGATGACGATGTAGGATCCCTTGAGGCACCATTCAAGACCACATCTCGTTCCATGGGGTGTTGGGTTTCCTCTACATTGTTAGCACAACAATTCTAGGAAATATATGCATTTTTATCATGGCAACAAGACATAGCAAGCATATCATCATGAGATTTAGTAAAGCAATTTCTACATGATATGCAAGGACTATCAACACAAGCATGTGAAACATTTAGAGAGCTCGAAGTGTTGAAGTCCAAAGATGGAGCATTGCAATAAGATAGTGATGAGGAATCATTAATGATAAGCACACTATCATCATTGCAATGAACACCACTACTCACCATATCATTACCTTGTAGCAATCCACATGTAGGTGAAGTAGAAGAAGTTGAGAAAGCAACACGGCCGGAGGTGGAGGGAGAACAATCATCCCCACAAAACTTGGACACGCCATATTTATCTTGAAGCTTTGTCCACAACTCATGAGCATACCGAAACGGCATGAGTTGAAAAATAACTACATTGCTCAACGCATCGAAAAGCACATTAGAAGCTTGAGCATTGAGATAAGAGTTTTTCTCATCCTCTAAAGATAATCTTTGGGGATCCTTTGGAGGAGAAAAACCCATATCTACAATTCGCTCTAAATTTGGGTCCATGACCCTAAAGAGATTAAGCATGTGAATTACCCAAACATCAAAATTTGTGCCATCAAAACTAAGAGTGTCAGAGAATCCTAAGCCCCTAGTCGACATCCTTACTCTCTAGGCGGTTAAGCCTGACAAAGAGAGACGAGGCTCTGATACCAATTGAAATATCGAGGATGTTGCCTAGAGGGGGGGTGAATAGGCGCTTTAAAATAATTACAGTTTAGGCTTGAACAAATGCGGAATAAACCTAGCGGTTAATTTGTCAAGCACAAAACCTACAACAACTAGGCTCACCTATGTGCACCAACAACTTATGCTAAGCAAGATAAACAACTAAGTGATAGCAAGATATATGACAAGAAACAATATGGCTATCACAAAGTGAAGTGCATAAGTAAAGGGCTCGGATAAGAGATAACCGAGGCACGCGGAGACGATGATGTATCCCGAAGTTCACACCCTTGCGAATGCTAATCTCCGTTTGGAGCGGTGTGGAGGCACAATGCTCCCCAAGAAGCCACTAGGGCCACCGTAATCTCCTCACGCCCTCGCACAATGCAAGATGTCGTGATTCCACTAAGGGACCCTTGAGGGCGGTCACCGAACCCGTACAAATGGCAACCCTTGGGGGCGGTCACCGAACTCGTACACTTTGGCAACCCTTGGGGGCGGTCACCGGAACCCGTCAAATTGCTCGAGGTGATCTCCACAACCTAATTGGAGACCCCGACGCTTGCCCGGAGCTTTACACCACAATGATTGAGCTCCTAACACCACCAACCGTCTAGGGCGCCCAAGCACCCAAGAGGAACTAGCTCAAGGGTACCAAGCACCCAAGAGTAATAAGCTTATCAACTTGTAACTTCCACGTATCACCGTGGAGAACTCAAACCGATGCACCAAATGCAATGGCAAGGGCACACGGAGTGCCCAAGTCCTTCTCCCACCAAAGCAACTAATGCTAGGGAGGGAAATGAGAGGAAGAACAAGAAGGAGAACACCAAGAACTCCAAGATCTAGATCCAAGGGGTTCCCCTCACATAGAGGAGAAAGTGATTGGTGAAAATGTGGATCCAGATCTCCTCTCTCTTTTCCCCAAAAAACTAGCAAGAATCCATGGAGGGATCGAGAGATAGCAAGCTCCAAGAGGTCAACAATGGTGGGGGGAAAACTTGCTCAGATTTTTTTTGCTTGGAGGAGGAAGAAGGGGGTATAAATACCCCCAAGAGAAATATGACCGTTGTACCCCGGGCACCTCGACAAAAGGGGCCCGGGCACCCGGACAACCCAGAGAAAAAGCCACTAAACTCCAGGCACCCGGGGGGAAAACCCCGAGCACCCGGACGAACAAGGGAAGCACAGCGGCAGGGGGCCGGGCACCCGGGGGTCCCAACCCCGGGCACCTGGAGGGGGCCGAGAGGAGGAGGCGGAGGAGCCCGGACACCCGGGTCCAAGACCCCGGGCACCCGGGGTGATCAGAGGAGGTGAGGGAGCACCCCGGATGACCCCGGGCAGCCGGGGGCGAGACCCCGGGCACCCAGGCCGGCCAAAGAGGTCACTAAGGAGGGGCTCGGGTGACCCCGGGCACCGGGGGTCAAGGACCCCGGGCACCCGCACTAGGCAGAGAGAAGCGGGAACCGGTAAAATTGAAATGACCACAACTTTTGCAAACGAACTCCAAATTTGATGAAACCAAGTTTGTTGGAAAGATAAAGACAAGGGCTAACCCAATCTTGATAGAAATATCAAGAAATAGCAATTTAGAAAATACCCAAAATAAAATGGTGAGAACCCTTTCTCAAATAAGACCAGTAAAAACTCAAACACCGAAAACGCAAAAGAAGATGCATAGGAAATCGGTTTTCGATGAACTAGAGCTTGTCATGAAGATAACCACAAGCTCTAAAACCTCTCACAAAGACAAAATCCAAACAAGAACCAAGAAATATGATGATGCCAAGAATGCAATGGTTTGAGATCTCACCGAACGATACGATCAAGCTACTCACTCGAGAGCCCCCCTTGATAGTACGGTTATCGATCCTATACTCCGGTCTCCCAACTAACACCATGAGACCGGTAAAATAGAAACCCTATCAAGGACAAACCTTTTCCTTGCACATAGTACACTTGAGCTAGATGATGACGGTCTTGACTCCCTCAAGTTGGACCACCTTTCTTGATTGCATTGGCACAATGAAGACTAGTAGATTGCTCCCCATACTCCACGATGGGTGAGCCACTCTTCGAAACATCTTCACAAGTCCATTGCCACCACAATGGACGGCAAGATTAAAGCATGATCTCTTCGTGATGCTCAACTCTTCGAGATGCTCCACTTGAACTTGCACACTGCAATCTTGATGACGATCACCACTTGATGTCATCCTCCATGGGTTGTATGAGATCTTCCTCTTGACACAAGCCCATGGAAACCTACATACCCCCACATAGAACTCTCACATAGACCATGGGTTAGTACACAAAGTGTAATGGACAATGCTTACCATACAATGGGATCACTTGATCCCTTTTGGTGCATCTTCTACGCTTTGCGTGTTGATCAACTTGATTCACACTTTACTTAGTCTTGATCAACCTTGTATCATGTCTTCTACATGACTAATCTTTGGATAATTCCTTGAATAGCACCTTGGTCAACAGATAAACTCCTTGAAACCAACACATGGACTTCAAGAAAAACCTATGGACAAATCCTTCAAATATAACTCAAGGCAACCATTAGTCCATAGAGAACGTCATCAATTACCAAAACCAAACATTGGGGCACCGCATGTTCTTTCACCTATGCACTAGGTATTACACCTAGATCGGATATGAACTCCTTCATCCAGACTCCTTCATTTGCTACTTCCGAATCAGCTATGTACTCCGCTTCACACGTAGATCCCGCCATGACGCTCTGCTTGGAACTGCACTATCTAATTGCTCCTACTTTCAATATGTATCCAGATTGAGACTCAGAGTCATCTGAATCGGTGTCAAAGCTTGCATCAACGTAACCCTTTACGATGAACTCTTTGTCACTTCCATAACCGAAAAGCATTTCCTTAGTCCTCTTTAGGTACCTAAGGATAATTTTGACCGCTATCCAGTAATCTACTCCTGGATCACTATTGTACCCCCTTGCCAAACTCATGGCAAGGTACACAACAGGTTTGGTACACAGCATGGCATACTTTATAGAACCTATGGCTGAGGCATAGGGAATGACTTTCATTCTCTCTCTATCTTTTGCCGTGGTCGGGTTTTGAGTCTTACTCAACTTCATACCTTACAATACATGCTAGAACTCCTTCTTTGACTGATCCATTTTAAACTCCTTCAAAATCTTGTCAAGGTATGTACTCATTGAAAATCTTATCAAGCGTCATGATCTATCTCTATAGATCTTGATACCCAATATGTAAGAAACTTCACCGAGGTATTTCATTGAAAAATTCTTATTCAAGTATCCTTTTATGCTATCCAAAAATTCTACATCATTTCCAATCAGCAATATGTCATCCACATATAATATCAGAAATGCTACAGAGCTCCCACTCACTTTCTTGTAAATACAGGCTTCACCGTAAGTCTGTATAAAACCATATGCTTTGATCACCTCATCAAAGCGTATATTCCAACTCTGAGATGCTTGCACCAGTCCATAGATGGATCGCTGGAGCTTGCACACTTTGTTAGCACCTTTAGGATCGACAAAACCTTCTGGTTGCATCATATACAACTCTTCTTTAAGAAATCCATTAAGGAATGCAGTTTTGACGTCCATTTGCCAGATTTCATAATCATAAAATGCGGCAATTGCTAACACGATTCGGACGGACTTAAGCATCGCTACGGGTGAGAAAGTCTCATCGTAGTCAACCCCTTGAACTTGTCGAAAACCTTTTTACAACAAGTCGAGCTTTGTAGATGGTGACATTACCATCAACATCTGTCTTCTTCTTGAAGATCCATTTATTCTCAATGGCTTGCCGATCATCAGGAAAGTCCACCAAAGTCCCCACTTTGTTCTCATATATGGATCCTATCTTAGATTTCATGGCCTCAAGCCATCTATCGGAATCTGGGCTCATCATAGCTTCTTCATAGTTCGTAGGTTCGCCTCGGTCTAGTAACATGACTTCCAGGATAGGATTACCGTACCACTCTGGTGCGGATCATGCTCTGGTCGACCTACGAAGTCCAGTAGTAACTTGATCCGAAGTTCCATGATTATCATCATTAGCTTCCTCTCTTGTTGGTGTAGGCATCACGGCAACGGATTTCTCTGATGTGCTACTTTCCAATTCGAGAGAAGGTAAAATTACCTCATCAAGTTCTACTTTCCTCCCACTCACTTCTTTCGAGAGAAACTCCTTCTCTAGAAATGTTCCATTCTTGGCAACAAAGATCTTGCCTTCGGATCTGTGGTAGAAGGTGTACCCAATTTTTTCCTTAGGGTATCCTATGAAGACGCACTTCTCCGATTTGGATTCGAGCTTATCAGGCTGAAGCCTTTTGACATAAGTGTCGCAACCCCAAACTTTCAGAAACGACAACTTAGGTTTCTTGCCAAACCATAGTTCATACGGTGTCGTCTCAACGGATTTAGACGGTTCCCTGTTTAACATGAATGCAGTTGTCTCTAATGCATAACCCCAAAACAATAGTGGTAAATCGGTAAGAGACATCATAGATCACACCATATCTAATAAAGTACGGTTACAACGTTCGGACACACCATTACGCTGTGGTGTTCCAGGTGGCGTGAGTTGCGAAACTATTCCACATTGTTTTAAATGAAGGCCAAACTCGTAACTCAAATATTCGCCTCCACGATCAGATCGTAGAAACTTTATTTTCTTATTACAGTGATTCTCCACTTCACTCTGAAATTCTTTGAACTTTTCCAATGTTTCAGACTTGTGTTTCATTAAGTAGATATACCCATGTCTGCTCAAATCATCTGTGAAGGTCAGAAAATAACGATACGCGCCACGTGCCTCAACACTTATTGGACCGCATACATCGGTATGTATTATTTCTAATAAGTCATTGGCTCTCTCCATTGTTTCGGAGAACGGAGTTTTAGTCATCTTGCCCATGAGGCATGGTTCGCAAGTATCAAATGATTCATAATCAAGTGATTCCAAAATCCCATCTGCATGGAGTTTCTTCATGCTCTTTACACCAATATGACCTAAACGGCAGTGCCACAAGTATGTTGCACTATCATTATCAACTTTGCATCTTTTGGCATCAATATTACGAATACGTGTATCACTACGATCGAGATTCAATAAACCATTCACATTGGGTGTATGACCATAGAAGGTTTTATTCATGTAAATAGAACAACAATTATTCTTTGACTTAAATGAATAACTATATTGCAATAAACATGATCAAATCATATTCATGCTCAACACAAACACCAAATAACATTTATTTAGGATCAACTCTAATCCCGAAGGTAGAGGGAGTGTGCGATGATGATCGTATCAACCTTGGAATCACTTCCAACACAGATCATCACCTCGCCCTTATCTAGTCTTTGTTTATTCTGCAACTCCTGTTTCGAGTTACTAATCTTAGCAACTGAACTGGTATCAAATACCTAGGGGCTACTATTAATACTAGTAAGGTACACATCAATAACATGTATATCAAATATACCTTTGTTCACTTTGCCATCCTTCCTATCCGCCAAGTATTTGGGGCAGTTCTGCTTCCAGTGACCAGTCCCTTTGCAGTAAAAGCACTCAGTTTCAGGCTTGGGTCCAGCTTTGGGCTTCTTCCCGGGAGTGGCAACTCACTTGCCATTCTTCTTGAAGTTCCCCTTCTTTCCCTTGCCTTTTTTCTTGAAACTAGTGGTCTTGTTAACCATCAACACTTGATGCTCCTTCTTGATTTCTACCTCCGCAGCTTTGAGCATTGTGAAGAGCTCGGGAATTGTCTTGTCCATCCCTTGCATATTATAGTTCATCACGAAGCCTTTGTAGCTTGGTGATAGTGACTAGAGAATTCTGTCAATCACTATCTTATCTAGAAGATTAACTCCCTCTTGATTCAAGCGATTGTAGTACCCAGACATTCTGAGAACATGCTCACTGGTGAGCTATTCTCCTCCTTCTTGTAGGCAAAGTACTTATCAGAGGTCTCATACCTCTCGACACGGGCATCTGTCTGAAATACCAATTTTAGCTCTTGGAACATCTCATATGCTCCGTGGCGTTCAAAACATTTTTAAAGTCTCGGTTCTAAGCCGTAAAGAATGGTGCACTAAACTATTAAGTAGTCATCATATCGAGCTTGCCAAACATTCATAACGTATGCATCTGCTCCTGCAATAGGTCTATCACCTAGCGGTGCATCAAGAACATAATTCTTCTATGCAGCAATGAGGATAATCCTCAGATCATGGACCCAGTCCGCATCATTGCTACTATCATATTTCAACTTAGTTTTCTCTAGGAACATATAAAAAACATAGGGGAGCTAAAACTCGAGCTATTGATCTACAACATAATTTGTAAATACTATCAGGACTAAGTTCATGATAAGTTAAGTTCAATTAATCAAATTACTTAAGAACTCCCACTTAAATAGACATCCCTCAAGTCGTCTAAGTGATACGTGATCCAAATCAACTAACCCATGTCCGATCATCACGTGAGATGGGGTAGTCATCAATGGTGAACATCTCTATGTTGATCATATCTACTATATGATTCACATTCGACCTTTCGGTCTCCAGTGTTCCGAGGCCATGTCTGTACATGCTAGGCTCGTCAAGTTTAACCCAAGTATTTCGCATGTGTAAAACTGCCTTGCACCCGTTGTATGTGAACGTAGAGTCTATCACACCTGATCATCACGTGGTGTCTCAACACGACGAACTGTAGCAACGGTGCATACTCAGGGAGAACACTTTTACCTTGAAATTTAGTGAAGGGATCATCTTATAGTGCTACCGTCGTACTAGCAAAATAAGATGCATAAAAGATAAACATCACATGCAATCAAAATATGTGACATGATATGGCCATCACCATCTTGTGCTTTTGATCTCCATCTCCAAAGCATCGTCATGATCTCCATCGTCACCGGCTCGACACCTTGATCTCCATCGTCGTGTCGTGGTCGTCTCGCCAACTATTGCTTCTACAACTATCGCTAACGCATAGTGATAAAGTAAAGCAATTACATGCGTTTGCATTTCATACAATAAAGAGACAACCATAAGGCTTCTGCTGGTTGCCGATAACTTTTACAAAACATGATCATCTCATACAATAATGTATATCACATCATGTCATGACCATATCACATCACAACATGCCCTGCAAAAACAAGTTAGACGTCCTCTACTTTGTTGTTGCAAGTTTTACGTGCCTGATACGGGCTTCTAGCAAGAACCGTTCTTACCTACGCATCAAACCACAACGGTGTTTCATCAAGTTTGATGTTTCAACCTTCTTCAAGGACCGGCCGCAGTCAAATTTGATTCAATTAAAGTAGGAGAAACAGACACCCGCCAGCCACCTTTATGCAAAACTAGTTGCATGTCTGTCGGTGGAACCGGTCTCATGTGTGTGGACATGTAAGGTTGGTCCGGGCCGCTTCATCCCACAATACCGCCGAATCAAAATAAGATGTTGGTGGTAAGCAGTATGACTATCACTGCCCACAACTCTTTGTGTTCTACTTGTGCATATCATCTAAGCATAGACCTGGCTCTGATACCACTGTTGGAAAACGTTGCATGGAAAACAAAAAATTCTACGCACACGCAATGATCTATCTATGGAGATTCATAGAAACGAGGGGGAGTGTGTCTACGTACCCTCGTAGACCGTAAGTGGAAGCGTTTCACAACGCGGTTGATGTAGTCGAACTTCTTCGCGCTTCAACCGATCAAGTACCGAACGCACGGCACCTCCGCGTTCTGCACATGTTCAGCTCGGTGACGTCCCTCGCCTTCTTGATCTAGCAAGACGTCGAGGTAGTAGATGAGTTCCATCAGCACGACGGCGTGGTGACGGTGACGGTGATGGTGAAGTGATCCTTGCAGGGCTTCGCCTAAGCACTACGAAAATATGACCGAGGGTGTAAACGGTGGAGGGGAGCGCCGCACGCGGCTAGGCAATTGTCTGGGGTGTGCTAGGGGCGCCCCCCACATATATATAGGTGGGAGGGAGAGAGGAGGCAGCCGGGGTGCGCCCCAAAAAGGATCTGAATCCTACTTGGGGTTTCCCCAAGTGGCGCCCCCCCCCCTCCCTAAAACACCGGAGAGAAAAGGGAAGGGGAAGAGAGAAGGAAGAGGGGCCGAACCCCCTCTTTTCCTTCTCCCAATCGGCCTCCTGCCATAGGGGGGGCGCCACCCCTTGTGGGCTGGTGTGCTCCCTACTCATGGCCCATATGGCCCATATATTCCCCCGGGGGTGTCTGATAACCCCTCCAGTACTCCGATAAATACCTGATACCTTCCGGAACGCTTCTGGTGTCCGAATACCATCGTCCTATGTATCAATCTTTACCTCTCGACCATTTTGAGACTCCTCATCATGTCTGTGATCTCATTCGGGACTCCGAACAACATTCGGTCACCAAATCACATAACACATATAATATTATATCATCAACGAACGTTAAGCGTGCGGACCCTACGGGTTCGAGAACTATGTAGACATGACCGAGACACCTCTCGGATCAATAACCAATAGCGGGACCTAGATGCCCATATCGGCTCCTTCATATTCTACGAAGATCCTTATCGGTCGAACCATTATGACAACATACATTATTTCCTTTCTCTGTCGGTTTTACTTGCCCGAGATTCAATCGTCGGTATCTTCGTACCTAGTTCAATCTCATTACCGGCAAGTCTCTTTACTCGTTCCGTCATCCTGCAACTAACTCATTAGTCACTTTGCTTGCAAGGCTTCTTATGATGTGTATTACTGAGAGGGCCCAGAGATACCTCTCCGATACTCGGAGTGACAAATCCTAATCTCGATCTATGCCAACTCAACAAACACCTTCGGAGATACCTGTAGAGCATCTTTATAATCACCCAGTTATGTTGTGACGTTTGATAGCACAAAAGGCATTCCTCCGGTATCCGGGAGTTGCATAATCTCATAGTCGAAGGAATATGTATTTGACATGAAGAAAGCAATAGCAATAAAACTGAACGATCATTATGCTAAGCTAACAGATGGGTTTTGTCCATCACATCATTCTCCTAATGATGTGATCCCGTTATCAAATGACAACTCATGTCTATGGTTAGGAAACCTTAACCATCTTTGATCAACGAGCTAGTCAAGTAGAGGCTCACTAGGGACGGTGTTTGTTTATGTATTCACACATGTATTAAGGTTTCCGGTCAATACAATTCTAGCATGAATAATAAACATTTATCATGAATAAGGAAATATAAAATAACAACTTTATTATTGCCTCTAGGGCATATTTCCTTCAGGTACGCGTCCTGGTCGAGGGGGGGGGGGGGTTCCTCCTTCGGCACCAGGTTCCCCTGTCACCGTTGTTGCAGATCAAATGACCTGGTGGCTGGATGTGACCATCTTGGTGGCGGTTCTGGTTGTGTGATGCGTCCTCCTCTCGTGCTCGTGGGGCGCATCCATGCTGCCATGGGTGCCCGGTTCTCGACCGAGCCCCTTGTACAGATCTGGAGGGGGCAAATCTAGAGCTCCCTTAATGTTGAGCGCCTCGACGATAGTCCAACAGGTAGCTGGTCTTCCATGCTGGCTTGGGGCTAAGTGGTGGCTGGTCGGGGCTGCTTTGCGTCGGTGTTCGACAGGGTGGCCAGGGTTTGGGTCCTCTGCTGGCTTAGGCCATTGGGGTTGGCAGTGGTTGAAGGTCTTCTTGGGGTGGCGAGCTATGCACTCTCCCTCGACATTTGCGGTAACGTAGTAGTGCCTAGGGAGGATGGGTCACCAGCGGAAGCTACACAAGGCCTTGGGCATTGCTGGAAGGTTTGCTGGGATCGGCGTCATGCCGAAAGGCTGACGGAGGTATCCATTTGTAATTGTCCATCGGGTGTGATATACAGTTTTCAACAATGGTCTCTGGGCTTGGAGGGTGGGTCTTTGCATCACCTTGATTAGGCTGCTGACGTCCACGGACGCCGTTCTCCTCCTTGAGGCTTCATTTATTTTGCCTCTCCTCATTTAAACTGATGCTATCATTATCCCCTAGTGAGCGTTGTCCCGTTTGGCGAGGTGTGTCGAGTCTGAGGTTCATGTGGCCCAAGCAAGCTCCCTTTGTTCTTGTGCTTAAGTTAGCTTCGCTTATTCCTTGTTTCTTTTGGGTCCCTGTTTTGCAGTTTTTAGCTTCTCTTGCATGACGGGTACTCCCACCATTCACTTACACAAGGCCATTTTATATTTTTATATCTAACTTTGGCCATTTTATACTTTTATATCTATCTTTGACGATTAATCTTACAACAAAAAGTGAGTTATATGACAAAAAAAGTATGTCTTTGATGCAAGTTTCAAAGAACTTTTCGATGATATTTTTTATGACATATAATCCATATTTTGTTGACCAAAATTGTAAGTCAAAATTTGACACAAAAAACGAAGTGGCCTTGTATAATCAGAGGGAGTCTCCATGGGGCTGGTGTGTGGACGCTACCTCTGTATGTTGCTCAGTTGTTGCTTTGTATATAAAGCGAAAGACTTTTTATGATCATCAATTAGAAATTACTTTAATCTTATCCACCTCCGGTCACCACCGTTTCCACTGCTCCTCCATGACCTAAAGATGTAACGACGTCGTTGTCTCAACACTCCACCGCTATACTTCTCCTTGGGATGAAGGTGTGCACCTTGGGAGTCGAACCTCTGGCACAACCGCATGATCGTGGCGACGGCGCTGAGCACGGGTTCATGGATCGTCAACATCAAGTTTCCCGTTGAATGGCCTCATGCTTAGCATTTTATTCGTTGAGAAGAGTCATCAAGGTGAATTGTGAACCACATGATCTTACACCGATCAGGACGACCCAACCATATCAATTTAGATATGATCAATACTTACACATTGGCTCAACATCCACCCAAGCAAACATGACGACCCATCCATTCAGGGGTTGTTGGAGCCAAAGATTGATCATATTGGGTATGTCGATAACATACGATTTCACGAGACTAGAGGCGAACGGAACCCTAGTTGTCGTCCCATCTACTCTCCCTCTCCCCTGTCGCCAAGACGCGTCACCGAACAAAGACCGTGCGGCGCCACCGATGACGGGGAGATCCTGATCGGGGGCAGCCTGCTTGTGGAGGAGTTGGAAGGCTGTTGCATCGACGATGTCTCTTGGTCTGCATCGACGACTTCCCGGCCGCTGCTTCTACGAACTCCTGGTTTAAAAAGAAATTTGTTCCGCCGAGGCAAAGGCCCGAAGACAGCACTGTTCACAACACCAAGCTATGCTCACGATGCCCGCCAATCGGGTGACGACTGATGAACCATGTAATGTGAAGTCTTCGACCTTGGACGCCTAGCTTGTGTGTGCGTTGAGGTTACACGCACTAGGACTCGTCCGTAGTCCATACACGGAGGAGACACTCGTGAGTCGTGGGTGCACCCAACTGTGTCCTCCACGTCTCGTCTCCGCAGGCATCCGAGACTCAACGGAAACCCGGAACCCAAGCCCGAAAAGGACCCAATCCAACCCACTAAGGGCTCCGTCGTTGCTTCCTCGTTCGATTTCTTCTCCGCCTCGCGCACCGACGTCGACGCCCTGCCTCTCCCCTCGCTCGTTCCACGGTGGTCGGAGCCTCCAGGTAGCCTCTCTCTCTGTCTCTCACGCTCCCTCTCTCTGCCCCGTTGTGCTGTCTCGCTCAGGCAGGTATTCCTCTCTCGCGCCGTCGCGCGGGGTTACCTCTCCACTCGGGGGCTCCACGCCGGCCGGGGAGAGGTCCCAGGCGAAGCCGCTGTGTCACCGGCCGTTTTTCGGACTTGGGTTGGCGCTAGAGACCGATTTCGCGGGCTGCTCCGCGGCGGCCCGGCGGATTTCTTAGGGCTGCTCCGCTCCAGCGGGGGGTCAGGGGGGGCATGAAAAAGCTCGATCCTTTGCCGCGAGGCGCTGAAATTAGGCACCCATAATACCGGGTTACATAGCTAAAAATAGATTTCGAAATTTCGCGCATTTCATCCCAAGGGAGGGAGGGACGCCACCGTGGGTTTTAATTTTTTCCACAACGCATAGCAACCATGACAGCATACATACTCTGCCGACCGTTGTGCTGCGCTTTGGAATTCAGTTAGTTAGGGGGGGGGGGGGGGGGGGGACAACCCACAGAATATTCCTAGCAGTGCTTTCTTGCTTGTTTTTCCTGATAGAATTCAGTTCATGCTTGCCATCTATTTTGAGGTCCTGAGAGAACCAAACACCTGCTGCAGGTGTTAAACCGGGATATTCCGAAAAAGGGCACCTGCACAATCTGGTGTCATCATGACATCGCAGGTATCCCCGTCACAGGGCGCAGGTGGCAGCGACGTCGAGGACGAGGATGTTGACCTGTTCTCGGTTAATTGGAACCAGGACCATAGTTGCTTCAGTGCTGCCACAGCCAATGGCCTCAGGATGTTTAGTTGCAAACCATTCAAGGAGCAATTAAGGAGGATTCAGGAGGACGGAGGGTTTCGAATTGTCGAGATGCTGTTCCGCACCAACATATTTGGCCTTGTGGGTCAGGGAGCCGACAAGCAGTATCAACAAAACAAACTCACCATCTGGGATGATTGCCATAACCTTCTCATTGGTGACTTCTCATTCAAGTCCAACATCCGAGCTGTCAAATTGTCCAAGGACTATTTTGTGGTTGCTCTCGAGCACGAGATATATGTTTACAGTTTTAAGACTCTGAAGCTCATCCATCTGATTGATACCACGTCCAACCCGAAAGGATTGTGCTGCCTCTCGCATCATGCAGACATTTCAGTGATGGCCTGCCCTGGGATGCGCCAAGGAATTGTTCGGGTTGAGCATTTTGGGTCGAAGGAGACCAAGTTCATCACTGCTCATGACTCCAACATTTCATGCATGACACTCACCGTGGATGGGCTCCTCTTAGCAACAGCCAGTGTTAGGGGTACTTTGATCAGAATATTCAACACGATGGACGGCGCTTGTCTGCAGGAGGTGAGGCTGCGGAATACTCTTCTTTTTTCCGTTAGTTTCTCTTAGTGCTTCATCTATGTAGGATGAAATCTTTGTTCAGTATCATCTTTTTGAGTTCTCTTGAATTGTGACTTGCGTTTTGTGCATAATCTATTTACTTTATATGTTTCAGCAATGGGAAGTTAACGATTTTTCTTGTCTTAATATTTAGGTGCGCAGAGGAGTGGACAAAGCTGAGATATATAGCATTGCACTATCACCAAACCTGCAGTGGTTGGCAGTGTCTAGTGACAAAGGCACAATGCATATTTTCAGTTTGAGAGTGAGGCCTAGAGGGAAAGATGCAAGTAATGGGAAATCTGCAATTGCTGGTCGGCAAATGGATCGTAGTTACTCATCTGGTTCTGTTGGGTCCAATGCGAGCTCATCATTATCTTTCATGAAAGGTGAGAGGATACTCTGCTTCTTCTAGTGAACCTTTCTAGTTGATTTGATTTCAATCTTCTGGAGTATTAGATTCTCTCAAAATTTAAACCACTTTGAAAATACGCATTATTACTTTTTCAATTGATCATTTTCACTAGCCTTTTGTGAATATATATAAATTTGCACTTTCAGTATTCTTTCAAGACTGGGATCATGCATTTATTTACCTCATAGCAAAGTCGATCTGTCTTTTGGTGCTAACTTAGCATGATCCTAGATTCTAATTGGTAAAGTGGCACATCTGTTTTCATTTGCTAAGATCTCGGTGCCATCAAAATGTTGTGCCAATTGGTAAAACTATTGTTTGAGTTTTGCCGGTCACTATATGTGATTATATAAGGATAGGCACAGTACTTCCTGCAATTTTCTATCCCGTTCTGTTCTTAGCTCACCAGATTCTTGAACAGTGCTCTCCTTGTTTCATTTCAATCAAAATGGAGCCTAGCAGTTTGCTTGTGTTCTTGTAATATGTTGTGTTAGCTGTGTGTTCCCATAATCCCATTTGTTTGGACTGGTAATGGCATCCATAGACGTCAATATTTCCGATTTAAGATATGGATAATGACAAATAAGCATAGCAAAGGCACGCCATGCTATTTCAATGTCCGAGGCTTAGGTGGAGTCCATGGTGTCCTGCATTTTTAGTCGTACCCAACATGATCTGGCAGGCAGCCATTTGTGTTATATTTGGTACATTACTGTACGTTGGCCTTGAAGTAGCAGGGAACAATCGCATGGCATGTACATCTGCATGATAGCTTGTGAAAGAGAAAATCAGCATTGAAACTGACAATATTTTGCTCTCTCCCATCTTATCTTGACATTGAATTTTTCCAGGGATTCTCCCCAAATATTTCAGTTCAGAATGGTCATTTGCTCAGTTCCGTTTACCCGAAGTCACACGCTATATTACAGCATTTGGAGATCAAACCACTGTGATGATGATCGGTCTGGATGGCAGGTACTCTGTTTTTTCACAAAAAATGTTTAACGAAGTACAAGAAAACTAGCATTTTCACCAACACTGTTAACCAAATGAGATTCGTTCCATATGCCTCTTTTTCTATTAGTGGCATTGCTTATTTCTAAAAAGACATGATTACAAGGAAAAAAGAAGCTAAGAGCTATATAATTTCTACCAATTTGACGCCACCTTGATGTTTTCTTCTAATACAAAATGATGCGCGTGAAGTCATTCTACTTGGACATTCATGATCATAAATTGACATAGCACCGTGTAGTTAGATTTTTTCGAAAAGGAGGACAGCCCCCTTTTTGGGAAAAAAAAATCTAACTATGTACTGGATCTCATTTAGGTTAGCTGGTGGGTAAATAATTTCCGCAGCAGCATAAGTGGCGGCGATAGATGGGCCTTGATGACTTATTCTTCGTTAGCTAATGCATTATCTTGTACTTGCATATGCTGGGATTTGATTTTCACTAACTGCATCGGTCTTTTTTTTGTGTGTGTGGCATGTTTAGTTTCTACAGGTGCAGCTTTGACCCTGTAAATGGCGGGAAGATGGTGCTGGATGAATTCATCCGGTTTATGAAACCCAGCATGTCCCGTTCCAGGACTCCAAACACCTGAGCAGCTGAGTGTCATGGCCATGGCGATCATGTCATTCTCTAACTACATGTACATATAAGATTTCACCAAGTCCACCATGTATATAGTCGCGGGTCAAGGAGAAGTGGGTATTCAGCGCCACCTTTTTCCTTCAAGGTTGGTTCCATGTGTGTTTTTGATGACAAATCTTTGGCGTCGCGTTGCCGATGATGATCAAATCCTTTTGGTTTGGGGAAACCATAGTCCATTTCGTGCTACAAATCAGCCGAGCAGCGTTGCAACTTTGTCACGCTCTTCAAGATGATGGTCAGACTGTTGATTTGCCTCAGATTTGTAATCGGCTATCTTCTGAACTTCAGCATTGGTTTCTCTTGTGCTGATATCCAAAGCATCAGTTCTAGTGGTTTTCACGACATTTGCTGAGATTTTAATCCAAGGGTACAAGCTTGCAAAAGCCTGATCTTTAGCTGACAGGAAATATAAGCATAGAAACGACGAAATTCTTTTATAGATGAAAGCGACCCACGTGTCAATCTGCAACATATACTCCCTCCGTTCCTAAATATAAGTTTTTTTAGAGATTCCAACAAGTGACTACATACGGAGCAAAATGAGTGAATATATACTCTAAAATATGTCTACATACATCTGTATGTTGTAGTCTATTTAAAATGTCAAAAAGACTTATATTTAGGAACGGAGGGAGTATAAAGTATCTAAGGACATCCCAATCACGGACCCTCAAATCCAAACTACTCCCTCCGTCTCATAATATAAGACATTTTTTAGCACTACACTAGTGTCGAAAATCATCTTGCATTACGGGACAGAGGGAGTAGTTTTTATCTTCCTCTAAAAATCAGACCAGACTAGTTAAAAAGAGCACTTCTGACACTCATGAAGCATGATGTCGCCATAAGAGCATCTCCAGCCGCGCCCCCAACAGGCCCTTCCAAGCGATTTTTTCGCGCCGGCGCCCAAAAATCGGCCCAGTCACGCCCCAGGAGCCTGTTTTTCGCCGGTTTGGGCCGAAACTGGCGCCGACGGACCCAGGCCGGGGCAAGCGATTTTGGCGCGGGCGACCTGCGGAAAAAGGGCCCGCCGAGTCAGCGGCACTCGCCTCGTCGTCCTCACAACGCCTCGGTTTCCCGCAGGGAATCAATGCCAAGGCTGCCGCCGGTCAGCCTTCCATTGATTCCTCACGGGCGGCGCGGCGACGCCCCCCCTCCCGCCACGCGTACACAGGGCGCCCGACCACTATAAAAGCAACGCCTCCCCCTCGCCTCTGGCCACAGCCGCCCACAGCCGCCGTGCTCTACCTCTCTCTCCCCGTGCGCAGTCACCACCGACGTTCCTCCCCTCTCTCCCCAAGCCCAGCCGCGACGATGGGCGAGCGATTCCCCGGCAATGGGGCGGCGGCCAACGGCTTCGGTCGTCGCTCGCTGCACGAGTGGGAAGCGTACTTGTTGTTCGAGGCCAACATCCCGGCGCCTCCCGACATGCATGCAGGGCCGGGGGGTGGAGGCTCAGCGCCGGTGGCGTCCCCATTCCCCCGCTGTCGGACATCAACGCGCGCGCCGAATACTTCGCCGACGAGGTCGACCGCGTGCGGGCGTCGCTGACGGAGGAGCAACGCGCCCTCCCGCAGTACGCCGCCAACAACCATGAGGCGTGGGCGGCGTACTTCCAGCACCGGCAGGCGCAGCGGCTGGCCTCCACCAACGGGGCGCCGGTGGTGCGGGGCACCAAGAATAGCGAGGGGCGCCGCCTGTGGTGGTGCGCCCCCGGCCGCTTGCTTCACGCCATTCTCCGGTACCTCGAGGGCGGCAACGACCCGCCATTGACGTACCCTGCCGCCCCGGCTCGGAGCGGCGGCCAATGGATGCCGAGGAGGACGGCGTCCTCTTCTTCCTCCTCCTCCCCTCCTCCTCCTCCTCCGGGTCGCCGGCGATGTTCAGCGTCAAGGCCGAGCCTGCGGAGACGCTGCTCGGCCGGCGCACCCGCAGCGCCAGCATCGTCATCAACGAGGGCGGGCGCGCCTCCTCCTCGGCTCCTCCCTACTTCGTCAAGCCGAAGACAGAGCCCGGGCTCGCCTCCGTGAAGACAGAGGCAGGACTCGCCGCCGTGAAGACGGAGTCGGGGCTCTCCGATGAGGCGGCCTTGAAGTGGGCGCGCGAAGACTAGGCGTGGACGGAACTAGAGTGCCAGTGTCGCGCCCTAGAGCAGTTCGCCGCTTGGCGCCGTGGCCGTGACGAGGGAGGCGTCGTCGTTCTCGACGACGACGCGCCGCCACCGGTCTGCCAGGGCGACCCCGGGCAGGGGTCCAGCATGGGCGGCCGCGTCAAGGAGGAGAAGGATGATGAGGACAACGGCGATGGCGGCGACGGCGGCGACTTCGCCACGCTCAGCGCGTTCTTTCTGTAGTCTAGGCCTTTGTTTTTCAGTAAATTTTAAGTTTGCTATGTAAAAACTGTTTAAGTCGCCGAAGTTTATGCCCGTTTGCCGAATTATAGCCGAATGTCTTTTAAAAAAAACCGTCTGGGGCGACCCTAGGGCCGGCGGCTGGTAACCCGATCGGCCCCAAGCCGATTTTTATCGCCGGGTCGTCCCCAGGCGGCGATTTTTCGAGCCCCCTGGAGGGCAACGGCTGGAGATGCTCTAAGGGTTTACGGAACTAGTAATCTTTCGATGGACGCAGCCTCTATAGAATATTCATTTTACATTGTATAGAGGCTGCGTCAATTAATTTGAATAGAAGGGAGTAACATATTTTTTAGGGAACTATTCATGTAAATCAAGCATTATATCAACTATTTAATGTAGCAAATAACTTGTAATCTTCATGATCGATGTTATAAAACTTTTTTTTCGGAAGGATGCTGTGTTTTTTCCAGTGCAACTGAAGTTTGTTTCAAATTATTGGTTTGATTGTTCTAGTGTAAAAGAAATCTTGTGCCAACAAGACGAGAAGTTCTTGAAAAACAAGATGAGAAGTTTTTATTTTGCCAGAGACTTCCAATCTAATCATATTCAATCATGACAGTATAAAGAACAACAGATGTAAAAAAAATTACAACCATGTCTGTAGATCACCTATCAGCGACTACAAGCACAGGAGCAAGCCGAAGGCCTGCCGCTGTCATCGCCCCTCACTCACTAGAGCCTGACAAATCTTGTTGTAGTAGACAGTCAGGAAGTCGTCATGCTAAGACCTCATAAGACCAGCCCACCAGAGCAGCCATCGCCGACGAAGAAAGTCGTAGATCAAAAGAATCAAATTTGTAAACACCCAAACGAAGACGAACGAAGACCGGATCCAAACAGATCCACCGAAGACCTGATCAAATCCCGCGAGATCTGACGGAGACACACCTCCACAAGCCCTCCGATGATGCTAGACGGACCATCGGGACGGGGATAGAACGCGGGAGACATTACACCTACTAAGGGACATCGCCACCGGCACACAGCCCCAAATATGACGCTAAACCTAACAAGAACGAGAACGGGGTCCCTCCCGCCGGCAGAGGACCGAGATTCTACGCACTTTCATGACCAAGAGGCCATCGGAAATGGGACAGACCAGCGATAGCACCGACGGGAGGAGAAGGGGCTTTTCTTGTGGGAGAGGAAAGAGATTGCGGGGAACAAGATGATAAGTTGCTTCCACGATTCCATCTATGCTCCATAAACCGCGCGGGATGTCTTAACGAGCGTTGCTTCACCAGCAGGCGAGATCAAAACTGTGTCGCCATCGTGATCCAGGACAAGCAGACGAGATCTTCGCCCCGGCGGCCGTTGCTCACGCCTGCGTTGGGTCTGCTGGAAAAACAAAGTCCGACCACGAGACGAACAGTCGTTGCTAAGGATCCATAGGACCAACGCACCAGAGCAGTAACCATCGCCGATGAAGAAAGTCGTAGACTAAAAGAATCAAACGAAGATGAACAAAGACCGGATCCAAGTAGATCCACCGAAGACCAGCACCGGTCGAATCCCATAAGATCCGACGAAGACACACCTCCACAAGCCCTCGGATGATGCTAGACGGACCATCAGGACGGACATAGAACGTGGGAGATATTACTCCTACTAAGAGACATCGTTGCCGGCACACAACCCGACACTAAACCTAACAAGAACGAGAACGGGTCCCTCCCGCCAACAAAGGGCCAAGATCGAACGCGCCTTCATGTCCAAGAGGCCATTGAAGATGGGGCAGACCGGCGGCGGCGCCGACGGGAGAAGGGGCGTTTCTTCTTGTGGAGGTGAAAAGAGATTGCGGGGAACAAGATGATAGGTTGCTTCCACGATTCCATCTATGCTCCATAAACCGCGCGGGATGTCTTAACGAGCGTTGCTTCACCAGCAGCCGAGATCAAAATTGTGTCGCCTTCAGTTCAAAAAAAATTGTGTCGCCTTCGTGATCCAGGCCAAGCAGATAAGATCTTCGCCCCGGCGGCCTTTGCTCACGCCAGCGCTGGGTCAGCTGGGGTCGCTGGGCAAACAAAGTCCGACCACGAGACGAACAGTCTGTTTAAGTTTGTTACAATACATCGGCATAAAATTCATGCAGTACAAAATGATCCAAGGGCTAGCTTCAAACTCGGTCCATACCTTCTATCCAACCTCACAAGAGCGAGCAATTCAACTAGCAGGCGTATCAAGTGCCAACGCATATTTAACAACCATACAATCATACGCAATCCCGGTCGCACATGCAGACGCTCTACGAGTTCAGACTCATCGACAATCCTTGAGTATTTTCTTTTTCCTACCGCAGTTCAGACATCAGATATAAACTAGCAAGGATTTCACGTTAATTAGCATCCAACACCAGCGGCCTAGTAGCCCTGCTTCATCCTTTCGAATCGCGTCTTCTCGTCCTGTAAACAGAAATCTCAAAATGTCAGTGGCATATCTTGTCATGTCTTCATATGCATCCGCAGCAATTAATTCAGCTGGAACAACCATATCCAGATCAATTTGGAGGATGGCTGACACTGTACAGGCACTGGTAGTCGTACTATAACTAACAAGAAACCCGAGAGATGTTAGGCAAAACATCATATTTTAACTAACATCTTCTTAGCTCCTGTTGTTAGCAACATAAGGAATTTCTAAACCCAAATCCATACATTCAATCTAACGAATATGGAGACATGCCATATCATTTGAAAGTTCTATCCCCTGAAAAAGAGAAGGTGCACTGGGAATGGAGTACGGCGGCAGAGCACCCTGTGCAATTGAATTACGCAGTCCTTCTATAGGCAGTTCAATTATATGTGGGCCATTACTTCTATCTTGAAATGGTTGACAAGTGAGATAAGAGAGATTTAAAATCTAAAGTTTTGCTTGGCAGTGGAAACATATATAGTCTAGTAACGATGCAAACTAGGCTGAAGATACAAATAAAAGGAGCAAATCACATGTACTCTACTATCCTTAGTGTCTCCTAATCAACAAGAAGTTATCAATCATCACTACCAAATAAATACACTAGGCATTGTTGCCCTTATTTAGCAGCCATCACATTTTCTAAAAGAAAAATCTTCCCCAAAAGACACCACTGTTTGGATCGAAAAAGGAATGGCCAAGTCAGAAACTATTAAAGACCTCAAGACAGACATTTTTCCAGATTCAAAGCCTTCAGAATGACACGGTTCTATAAAGCTAACAGTAATTTAAGAAAGTTTCCATTATATGTTTTATCCCTTGTGTTATGTCAGCATTAAAAACAAACAGGAAGGTAGTGCCATCGCACGCAAACAGACAAAATTTGCCTCTATTTAGCAAAACACTAATTCAGAAAAGGTGAAGCAACCTGGGAAGCTAAAGATGATACTAACTTGCGCCACCTTCCCGGTGAAGTATCTTGGCTTGCCACTATCTGTTCGGCAGCTAAGGAAGGTGGACTTCAATACCTTGAGGACAAGGCGGCTGGAAAATTGGTCACTTGGGACGGCCAAAACATCACCACTATCAGGCGCACAACGCTCGTCAAGTCGGTCATCTCCTCCCAAGCGGTTTACTCAATCACGCCTCTCATCGTGCCGCCAAGCACTCTAAACAGCTTAAACAAATTGGAGAGGGCTTTCCTATGGTCCGGCACGGACAAGACAACTGGAGTCAATTGGAAAACGGTTTGTAGACCAAAGGAGTATGGTGGCCTAGGGGTTCTCAATACTGACAAGTTTGCGCGTGCTTTGCGCCTTCGATGGCTTTGGTATGAATGGAAGGAGCCCTGAAAACTTTGGGTGGGGTTTGGCAACCCTTGCACCGACGAGGACCTCGAGTTCTTCTATGCCTCTACAACTATCAATGTTGGGGATGGTGCCAAAACAACGTTCTGGGATTCCCTTGGCTCCTCGGACGCAAGCCCAAGGACATAGCACCGTTAATCTACGCGGCATCGAGAAGAAAGAATTGGAAGGTGCGTGAGGCCCTCAAGGGGGATGCGTGGATTCTGAAAATCAACCCCAATACCGATGTCACCGCTGGCCACATTCGCGAATTTTACCCCTTGTGGATGCTGGTGCATGACTTCCACCTTGATGAGCAAACCGAGGATGAGATTATTTGGAAGCACGCGAATGATGGGATCTACACGACGGCCACCGCATACAAGGCGCAATTCCTTGGCTTGACTCTCTCCCCCATGGACCGCATGATTTGGAAGGCTTGGGCACCCCCCTGTCACATCCCTAGCTCAGTTGTTGGATCTATTATCTTACCAATCTTTGATTTGAGTATGGGCTATCATCAAATCAAATCAGAACCAACGATGTTTGTAATGTTGTCTTACTCGTGGTTGATTCCTCGAGCATACACCATTACATCTTTTGGTCTGACCAATGCTATCATCATGTTCACATGATGGTGGAAGTCCAGTGATATGGAAATTCCGATGAGTTGCTGTTGAGCCCATCAGCAGCATTTTGTCTCCTCCATGATTCGTGTTGAACATCCAGCTAGTGTTGGGAAATTGTGTAAGCATTTTCTTCATGCTCTGTTCATGAAGTATATGTTTGGATGAAAGTAGTAACTTCCTCGAATTCATGTGCATTTGGTGCAAGTTGTCGCTGTGAGTTCGAGAAAGATTGTTTTTGTTTCCTCTGGTACCATCCCAAGTCAGTTATGCATGTGCGAATATATTCTATGGTTTGGTAGATTAATTACCTCCACTCCATATGTATTCCCTAGCACACCAAGCCACTGATTGATTTGTTCAAGGAAAAGGAGTTGTTGTGCAAATCCTAGGTCATGCACAAGACTTCGTTACCCTAGATGATGGTTCCCCACCTGAACTCGGTAGTGTTTTATCATAAGACTACTATGTGGTCATGCTTGTCTGGGACAGCGTGTTCACATGTGTTTTAGCAGAACCAGCTCATGTTTTGGAGCTTGCTATCTTAGTTCATTCCTCGAGAATCTCGCAACGCCATCTCGTCGAATTGTGTTGCAAACTTTCCTTCCAGACATGCTGAGTCTGAAGTATCCTATCACCAATCGGATCTGAATCTCAGGCAGATATGATGGTTGGAACATTCCCAACGGTTGCATTTTGTTCCCAGCTTGCACCCCATCGTGCCAATTTTCCATGGGCTGCCCTTCTCAGTAATTACTGTTTAGGATCATCTTCAAAAGTGGTCCTACTATGGGTCCCATCCATCCCCGATGATAAGCAAAATCATCCATGGTGTTGTCTTCAACAAGGTAGTCCACATCATTCCTTCTAGTATGAGTATGCCATTCTTTCGAATTCGTTCACACGATCCTTTGTGATTGCCTTAGGCTGGTATAAAGAGTTTCAACGATCTTTGTATCAAAAGTAATTCTTTTTGCCACTTAAGGGAATAATTCTACGAGTCACCTTTTCTAAGGTGCCCCATTATGGAGTCATGGCAATTAACTCCTCGCTGCTTTGGAACCCATGCACCATATTATCTAAGCGTGGGATTGTTGCCCACCAAATTAAACCTCATTGTTTGTTCTTCCATCCCTCTCGATGTGTTTTGTGTCTCAACTCGAGATGTTTCAACATCTCATTCCGCGAGTTGATCTTGTATAGCTCGATCTTCGAGAAGATCAATCCTGTAGAGTTTCCCTCTCTTCCGTCATCATAGTTGGATGAAGCTCTCGAAAGAAAAGATGTCAAGATCAAGATGATGCAATGAATCAACATCTTCGAGAAGAACAATTGGATCATGAAGATTATGTTACTTTGCGCTCCCCTTTCATCTTACCCTACGCTTGAATCTCGGGACGAGATTTTTGTTTAGTGGGGGTGAGTTGTCACATCCCTAGCTCCTGGCAATGCACTAGGCTAGCTTCATGTGTGCATCATGTTTAAATTTTGCCTAAACTTGAAATGGGGATGTTCAAACCCTAGCACCAAATGAAATCCAACTAGGATCACAATGAAATATTTTCAATGATCCCAAAATGCCTTTGGAAATGTTCATCGTTTCTGATAAAGGTAAAAACCTCTGCCAAAAATGATAAACATATTTCTAGGTCATGTCTGGATTTTTGAATTAACTCATATTGTATTTGAATTGGGGCATTTAAATCCTATAAATATTTTAAATGCTCTAGTAATTCTGAAACTAGTTGAGGGCTGTTGGGAATAATTTCAACAGTGCCCACAAATATTTTCAGAATTTTTGGAAATGCTCTGGCATTTTTAATAAAGCCAAAACAATTGCAGAAATATAGAGATTTACCTGGGCTTACCTGGCCGGCCCAGTGGACAGCCCAGCCCACTGGCCTGGTGCCAGTCATCCCTAACCTCTGCCAGTAGGCAGAGGCGGGACAGCGCACGCGCGCGCGAGGCGCCACGCCTCCTCCTGCTCGCCGCCCCCCCCGACGCTCTGGACGCCCTGGACGTCGACACACACCCCCGACCCCTCTCACTCTTCCCCGAGGCCCTCCTCCCCTCTGCTCCCTCTCTCTCGCCCGAACCCGAGCGCCACCGTCGCCGCCGCTCGCCGCTGCCGCGCACTGAGCCTCCCCTTCACCCCTCTGACATGCCAAGAGCCCCGCCAAGTCTCCCTCGACCTCTCCGTTAAGCCACGAGACGCTGAGTGCCCTGCATCATCGCCATCGACGTCATCTTCATCCTCGGGTCCGACGATCGCCGCCGTGGCTCCAACGCCGTCCAAGCCTTCCCCGAGCTCGCCGACCCCTCCGTTCGATCCACTGTGAGCTCCGCCGCCTTTTCCCCTCCTCCTCGAGCTCGTTCCCGCCCGCCGGCCATGTCGCCGTCGTGGCTACAGACGCCGTAGTTTGCGCCTGGGCGCGTCATCGTGCTCGGGTTGCTCCTAGGAGACGACCCCGACCACCAGCTGGTCCTGTCGTGCACCGGAACACCAAGCCCGCGCGTGTCCGAACTCCGGCCGCCGCGGATGACCTCGCCGCGGTCGTCTCCGGCCACCCCAGCTCCCGCCGTCTACTCCATCAGCTGCGCGCGAGCAGCAGCTCTTCGTAGAGCCTCCCCACGCCCAAAACCATCGCCTGTGGGCGATTTCCGAAGCCCTCCGCCGTCTCTGTCGTCGCCGGCGACGAGCCGTGGACCAGGTCCGGCGGGTTTGACCCCGCTGACCAGGGGGTTTGACCTCCCCTGTGTCACTGACGCGTGGGCCACCCCCCCCGACGCTTCTGTCATATGGATGCTAGCGACACAATCATATACGTGAGCCAAAAGACGCAAACGGTCCCGGGCCATGGTAAGGCGACACCCGTGGGAATACCGTGCGTGAGGCCACAAAGTGATATGAGGTGTTACAGGCTAGATCGGTGTGACTTAGAATCGGGGTCCTGACAGCGTTGGTATCAAGGCCTGACTGCCTGTAGGATTACCAAGCCAAACTGGTCGAAGTCGTGTCTAGAAATGCTTTAGTTATGTAAGGGAATTGATTGTGGAAGGGAACGTAAGGCGCTTTTTACTCCTTAACCTTATGTCCTTCTGATCTGAGTCACCCTCTTCTTTTCTACGGGGATTAAGAACTAGGCTTTCTCTTCTTTCTACCAGGATCACGTGTTACTAATCCGTAGACTCTTTCGATTGTTGGTTCCAACCCTCAGTTCAGTTCTACTACTTCCGTATGTTCATAGATGGCCTCAGAACCTTGATATTGTGATGTTGAGTGGTCATGCCACCATTTTGCAGGATGTCTCAAATCATTTTGAGCATTTACAGCCGTTATGCTGTCCGAGTCATCCGAGGTTGCTAAATAGTCTGATGCATTTGCAAATCCCTTCTTTCCGTTCCCGATGTCACTTTGGGCCAGTTCAACCACACTAATCGGTGAGTTGAGGTACTCTATTGCCTCGACATATATGTTGGAGCTATTATTATGACCCTAGGTGTCTTAGGGAGTCACCCAGTAATCTAGCAATGCTTGCATCCCCAGTGTGATGATTTTGGCCACCTTTCTCGAAAGCGTCCCGTGATGTTATTAGTTAGTAGGCATTCTATTCCCGGGTTTCTGAACTCGAGATTCACTCCACTTACCTCCTGTTGATAGTGTTTGCTCGTTCCTTTAGGATATTAGTAACCTTTGCGATAGTCCTCGAGGTTCATGGTATATCCTTCTTCCAAATATCATGAACTGCTTATGGAAGAAGTTCCTCGCGGAACCGAAAGATCACAACTAGAGTGCTCTTGAGGAGTACTCCATTCATATTGTGACTCTGCCAGTCCTTCCTCCTCTGCATGGGTTATCCGGAAGAAATATGTTGAATTTGTTCGACATACTAATCCATGCATCCACAACTCAGAAAAACATATGTTCCTTTGGGTTGTCCCTCTTTAGTTATTTTCTGGCCCTCGTCTATCAATTGATAGTCAGGAGTAGTCGTACCCTCGTGTTCATCGATGCCTATTACTCTTGTGGTTTGTCAAGCCATTCTATTTCAGAATGACTAGGAGGAACAAACTCCGGTACCTCGTCCATATCTAGGATTGGGTCAAAGTAGTTGTATTCCACAGATCAAAATGCTAATCCAGTTTTTGTTCTGCTCTACCTTGGAGTGTTACCATCTTTATGTCAAGAGTGTCATGAGAATTGCACCACCTCTTATGAATTCTTGATTAAGTGATACTACTCGCCATCATTATTCATTCCTCGGTCCCGTGTTGTCACAACCGGAATACCGACAAGTGAATCGTGATGTGTGAAATCAATACTCCTAGCAACTCCGTTGCTTGGTAGTTAATGGACAATACTTTCATCCTTAGTATGCCGGTTATTGAATCGTCATCCTAAGATTTATCGTGCGACCTAGTCCATTTTCCCTGGTGCACTCCTCGATTAAAGAGATAGGATTGTGTCAATCCATCACTCTCTTGGTCATATCGTCTTGCCCTGAAAAGCAAGATTGTTCTCGAGCTTAGCAACATATCGGTGGTACGTGATTTTCCGAATATCTTCTCGGAAGTATTACCAGGTTGTCACCTGACCGCTATGTTGAGTTCGTGATCAAGTGGGTTTCTTGTAAACCACCCCTTCTCCAAGAATCCGTGTTGGATACCCCTGAGCTAGTTGGTTAAGCCAAACAACTTGGAGAGTTGGGAGATAAAAGCTTGCCTGGCTTAGTTCATTTTAAGAGATATCTTTTTTGTGTGTCTGTGTGTTGAAGAAAGATGATATCTCCATCGATTGGTCCTCGTGTTCAGTTGTTGGATCTATTATCTTACCAATCTTTGATTTGAGTATGGGCTATCATCAAATCAAATCAGAACCAACGATGTTCGTAATGTTGTCTTACTCGTGGTTGATTCCTCGAGCATACACCATTACATCTTTTGGTCTGACCAATGCTATCATCATGTTCACATGATGGTGGAAGTCCAGTGATATGGAAATTCCGATGAGTTGTTGTTGAGCCCATCAGCAGCATTTTGTCTCCTCCATGATTCGTGTTGAACATCCAGCTAGTGTTGGGAAATTGTGTAAGCATTTTCTTCATGCTCTGTTCATGAAGTATATGTTTGGATGAAAGTAGTAACTTCCTCGAATTCATGTGCATTTGGTGCAAGTTGTCGCCGTGAGTTCGAGAAAGATTGTTTTTGTTTCCTCTGGTACCATCCCAAGTCAGTTATGCATGTGCGAATATATTCTATGGTTTGGTAGATTAATTACCTCCACTCCATATGTATTCCCTAGCACACCAAGCCACTGATTGATTTGTTCAAGGAAAAGGAGTTGTTGTGCAAATCCTAGGTCATGCACAAGACTTCGTTACCCTAGATGATGGTTCCCCACCTGAACTCGGTAGTGTTTTATCATAAGACTACTATGTGGTCATGCTTGTCTGGGACAGCGTGTTCACATGTGTTTTAGCAGAACCAGCTCATGTTTTGGAGCTTGCTATCTTAGTTCATTCCTCGAGAATCTCGCAACGCCATCTCGTCGAATTGTGTTGCAAACTTTCCTTCCAGACATGCTGAGTCTGAAGTATCCTATCACCAATCGGATCTGAATCTCAGGCAGATATGATGGTTGGAACATTCCCAACGGTTGCATTTTGTTCCCAGCTTGCACCCCATCGTGCCAATTTTCCATGGGCTGCCCTTCTCAGTAATTACTGTTTAGGATCATCTTCAAAAGTGGTCCTACTATGGGTCCCATCCATCCCCGATGATAAGCAAAATCATCCATGGTGTTGTCTTCAACAAGGTAGTCCACATCATTCCTTCTAGTATGAGTATGCCATTCTTTCGAATTCGTTCACACGATCCTTTGTGATTGCCTTAGGCTGGTATAAAGAGTTTCAACGATCTTTGTATCAAAAGTAATTCTTTTTGCCACTTAAGGGAATAATTCTACGAGTCACCTTTCCTAAGGTGCCCCATTATGGAGTCATGGCAATTAACTCCTCGCTGCTTTGGAACCCATGCACCATATTATCTAAGCGTGGGATTGTTGCCCACCAAATTAAATCTCATCGTTTGTTCTTCCATCCCTCTCGATGTGTTTTGTGTCTCAACTCGAGATGTTTCAACATCTCATTCCGCGAGTTGATCTTGTATAGCTCGATCTTCGAGAAGATCAATCCTGTAGAGTTTCCCTCTCTTCCGTCATCATAGTTGGATGAAGCTCTCGAAAGAAAAGATGTCAAGATCAAGATGATGCAATGAATCAACATCTTCGAGAAGAACAATTGGATCATGAAGATTATGTTACTTTGCGCTCCCCTTTCATCTTACCCTACGCTTGAATCTCGGGACGAGATTTTTGTTTAGTGGGGGTGAGTTGTCACATCCCTAGCTCCTGGCAATGCACTAGGCTAGCTTCATGTGTGCATCATGTTTAAATTTTGCCTAAACTTGAAATGGGGATGTTCAAACCCTAGCACCAAATGAAATCCAACTAGGATCACAATGAAATATTTTCAATGATCCCAAAATGCCTTTGGAAATGTTCATCGTTTCTGATAAAGGTAAAAACCTCTGCCAAAAATGATAAACATATTTCTAGGTCATGTCTGGATTTTTGAATTAACTCATATTGTATTTGAATTGGGGCATTTAAATCCTATAAATATTTTAAATGCTCTAGTAATTCTGAAACTAGTTGAGGGCTGTTGGGAATAATTTCAACAGTGCCCACAAATATTTTCAGAATTTTTGGAAATGCTCTGGCATTTTTAATAAAGCCAAAACAATTGCAGAAATATAGAAAACGGAGAAGAGAGAGAGATTTACCTGGGCTTACCTGGCCGGCCCAGTGGACAGCCCAGCCCACTGGCCTGGTGCCAGTCATCCCTAACCTCTGCCAGTAGGCAGAGGCGGGACAGCGCACGCGCGCGCGAGGCGCCACGCCTCCTCCTGCTTGCCGCCCCCCCCCGACGCTCTGGACGCCCTGGACGTCGACACACACCCCCGACCCCTCTCACTCTTCCCCGAGGCCCTCCTCCCCTCTGCTCCCTCTCTCTCGCCCGAACCCGAGCGCCACCGTCGCCGCCGCTCGCCGCTGCCGCGCACTGAGCCTCCCCTTCACCCCTCTGACATGCCAAGAGCCCCGCCAAGTCTCCCTCGACCTCTCCGTTAAGCCACGAGACGCTGAGTGCCCTGCATCATCGCCATCGACGTCATCTTCATCCTCGGGTCCGACGATCGCCGCCGTGGCTCCAACGCCGTCCAATCCTTCCCCGAGCTCGCCGACCCCTCCGTTCGATCCACTGTGAGCTCCGCCGCCTTTTCCCCTCCTCCTCGAGCTCGTTCCCGCCCGCCGGCCATGTCGCCGTCGTGGCTACAGACGCCGTAGTTTGCGCCTGGGCGCGTCATCGTGCTCGGGTTGCTCCTAGGAGACGACCCCGACCACCAGCTGGTCCTGTCGTGCACCGGAACACCAAGCCCGCGCGTGTCCGAACTCCGGCCGCCGCGGATGACCTCGCCGCGGTCGTCTCCGGCCACCCCAGCTCCCGCCGTCTACTCCATCAGCTGCGCGCGAGCAGCAGCTCTTCGTAGAGCCTCCCCACGCCCAAAACCATCGCCTGTGGGCGATTTCCGAAGCCCTCCGCCGTCTCTGTCGTCGCCGGCGACGAGCCGTGGACCAGGTCCGGCGGGTTTGACCCCGCTGACCAGGGGGTTTGACCTCCCCTGTGTCACTGACGCGTGGGCCACCCCCCCCCCCCCGACGCTTCTGGTTAGTATTAGCTTAACACTAATTAATTTAGGTTAGTTAGTTAATCACTGACGTGTGGACCCCACTGGTCAGGTTTGACCTGAACCGTCTTCGTTGACTGCTGACGCAACGCTGACGCAATAACTTATTTACTGGTTTATTCTTATATAGGAAATTCCAGAAAATGTTGCAAACTTCAAAAATTCATAGAAATTAATCTGTAACTCAGAATGAAATAAGTTATATATGAAAAATGATCAGAAAAATCCAATCTATCCATCTGTACTGGTTTCATGCATGTTTAAACAAGTTAACTTGCTGTTTAGTGCAAAACATGATAAAGCACTATTTAAGAACACAAATGAGTTTGAACTTTGAATCTTTGGTTCAAAATAGCTCAAACCCATCTGGTTGTAGTTGCATTAGCCCAACACACTCATATTGCCATATCATGATCATGCATCATATTGTGCATTGCATTGATTGTGTTTCCTCTCTATCGCCGGTCCCTCTCGATAGACGTATTCCGACGATGAGTTCGATGACACCGATGAAGAGCTATACTATCTTCAGAAGTGCCAGGCAAGCAAAACCCCCTTGTTCATTCCGATACAATCCCACTCTCTCGCTCCTGCTCTCTTTTACTGCATTAGGACAACAACGATCCATCTGTTACTTGCTGCGGTAGCTGAACCCCTTATCCTCTGCATGACCTGTCATTGCCACAGTAAATAGATGAAACCCACTAGCATGAGTAGGAGTTGTTTGAGCCCTGATGTGCCTACTCATTCATGCTTGTTTGTCATGCCTGCTATTGCTTAGAGTTGTGTCAGGTCTAATTCATCGGGAATGAATTGGAAAGTTGTGAACATGTCCTACTGTGTGAGAGCTAAGTGTGTGAACACGATTTGGTAAAGGTAGCAGTGAGAGGCCATGTAGGAGTAAATGGTGGGTTGTCTCATTGAAACCGTCCTCAGGAACTGAGTTCTGTGTTTGTGATCCATGAACAGTTACTACCACACATTGGGCTCCGGGCGCTCCAAGCTCTCTCGACTTATTAATCAACCTGATCTCTGTCCAGGAGTTGCAACTAGTTTCTGGTGTTTGTAGGTAGTGTTAGTAGTCTACCAAGTGGTACCCGGTACAGGTGGGCTTGGGACAGACTAGGCACCGTGGCACGGTGTACCAAGCGTAGATCCATCCGTCGAGGTGGGCTTGGGAACCCTGCACACATCGTTTGGGGCCGTGAGCGACACCCCGGCCGGATCTCCTTGCGGATGGAACCCGAATAGGCGATAAACCTGGACGAGAGACTTGTGTGGTTAGTCAGGTCGTGGCCGACTGCCTCGCCAGGCTTCCGCTTGAAGGTTGCCGAGGTACACGACGTGTACATGGTGGTAAGTGGCGAGAGCGTGTGTGACGAAGTACACCCCTGCAGGGTTAATATGATCTATTCGAATAGCCGTGTCCGCGGTAAAGGACTTCTGGGTTGCCTATAACAGTTCATAGACAAGTGAAAGTGGATACTCTAAAATGCGCAAGATAAGCGTGAGTGCTATGGATGGCGTTCTCGTAGGGAGACGGGAGCGGATCCATAGTGGTGTATTGATATGGTGATATGTGGACTCGTGTGCGCCACCTCAAAAGAGTTGCTTGCAGTCGTAGATCAGCATAGCCACTGAGTCAAAGCTGGCTTGCTGCAGTTAAACCCCACCACCCCCTTTGTTGATACCGATGCATATGTAGATAGTTCTGATGTAAGTCTTGCTGGGTACATTTGTACTCACGTTTGCTTATTTTATGTTTTGCAGAGAGACGTCAGTCTCGCTAGTAGTTCCGTGTGGACTTCGATGTTTAGCTTGATACCTCAGCTACGATCTTGTGCCCTCGGCAGGATCTTGTAGATAGTCAGGCTTCTCAGCCTTTTTCATTTATAGATGTCTGTACTCAGACATGTTAAGCTTCCGCATGTGCTTTGACTTGTATGCTCTGAATGTTGGGTCATGAGACCCATGTTTGTAATATCTCGCTCTTCGAAGCCTAATGAATAAATACTCTGAGTCGTAGAGTCTTGTTGTGATGCCATGTTGTATTTGCACATATCGAGCATATTGTGTGTATGATTGAAATGCTTGGTATGTGTGGGATCCGACAACCTAGTTGTTTATCCTTGGTAGCCTCTCTTATGGGGAAATGTAGTCTTGTGCTTCCATGAGCCATAGTAGTCCGCTACAGCCCGGTTCACCGGAGTCCTGCTAGCCCAGCACTACTGCTCCGGAACACTTGACTGGCCGGCATGTGATTCACTTCGTTCCTGTGTCTGTCCCTTCGGGGAAATGTCACACGGTGACATCCAGAGTCCTGCCTAGCCTGCTACAGCCCGGTTCACCGGAGTCCTGTTAGCCCAGTGCTACAGCCCGGATTCGCACGCTGCTGACCGACATGCTCGATGTTGATTCATGTATGCATGTCCCCGTAAGTTAGTGCCACTTTGGGTTCACGACTAGTCATGTCGGCCCGGGTTCTCTGTCATATGGATGCTAGCGACACAATCATATACGTGAGCCAAAAGACGCAAACGGTCCTGGGCCATGGTAAGGCGACACCCGTGGGAATACCGTGCGTGAGGCCGCAAAGTGATATGAGGTGTTACAGGCTAGATCGGTGTGACTTAGAATCGGGGTCCTGACACCCCCCCCCCCCCAAGGCGATTTTTTTTGCTTGGCTAGCCCTGCAAGATCGAATTTGGACTGTCGATCAGCCGGAGTGGCACGGTTGGGCAAATTGTGGCCTATGGCCGCTATGCAAGAGAGAGCAAGAAACGGGACCCCATCCCTTCTTCAAGTGTCGATACACAATTAGGCTTTGGAGAGCAATCATCGACAAGCTTGGTTTGCCTCACGTCAACACCTCCGAGTGGCATCTTCATGAATCCGTCAATCAGTGGTGGGACAAACAGACCGACAACCACACTCCAAACTGGCATGCCATGGCATCCCTCACCATGCTTATCTCATGGACCGTTTGAAACGAGCGGAATGCTAGGGTTTTCCGCCAAAAATATGCGCCACCGCCTATTGTACTTACACTCATTATCGAGGAGGCCAAATTATGGATCACTGCTGGCGCCAAGAAACTAGGGAATGTTATTTTGTGTGAGTAATTATCATGCCGTTTTGTGGGGTGTCTTGTAAAACTCTAAACTCTTTTCTCTCCTATTTAATGGATGAGGCGAATCTTATGCCTCCGTTTTGAAAAAAAAAATGAGGTGCCTTTCCGACAGGTTAACTTTACGCTTAGTGGCACTGTAAGTAGCAAGTCAACTGGCGGCCTAAAGAGCAATGCACATGAAAACAGCACGATGTTGTAGGAAGCTTAGTGTAAAGGAACATTATTTGCCCAAAACATGAGTACTTATTTCTGAATGGTTGTTCCATGTCTGGGAAGAGACAGTAAACAGTTAATCAGCGCCAAAAATCATTGAAGATCAATAGTGACTTGTCATGGATTTTAAAATTAACAGTATCTATGAAATAAGAATGGCATTTAGCTATATTTAGTTTTCTTTTTCCAAGGAGTGGTTGGTTGAGAGATGTTTGCACTACTTAATTTGTGTTTTGCTTCCAAGACTACTCATTTGACAAGAGAAAGTACAGAACTAAAAGCAGCATATTTGCTTGGACATTTTTCCCATGACAGTACAATAAAACAAATTACGTTGTACTAACTCTACTCAAATGTATTGGCCTGTAGCAAACATTAAAACAAGCATTAGATGGCAGCATACATCACAGTTATCTCAGCACAACAGCATGAAAAATAAAATACACTCACTTCATCAACTTTGTTGTGTAAAAATCAACGTAAACCAACTCAATCCACAAATCTCAAATCAAGCTATCAAAGAAGTGGCTATGAAAATGAAAATTTAATAGCATAAGGCTAGCTTTTATACAGGCCCGCACTTCAATGCCATATTGGCTACAAGGAGTAGCTACTATTGAACTATGGACAAGAAACATACCTCAAAAGCTTGCTTCAGGTTCTCGAGCTCCTTGTCTAGATCATTGATTGCTTGGGTATACGCCTGCGTTGGGGAGGATTGGCTTGCAGTATGGATCTGCCCAAACAATAAAACATGAGGCCAAGCAAACTCTAATCCGATGAAGGAACGGAACAAACATAAATATGCACCCTACCCTAACAATGATCTTGTACTGAAGGGGGTGAGGGAGCTTATAGCCAGCAAAGTGAACATTTGGGTCCCTGTGCAGCTGCCTGCAGAATCTCATAGATATAGAAGAAAATTATAAGGTGTGAACTGATGAACATAACCGAGGAAAAAAAGGCACACAGTTTATCTACACTTACATGCGGAGGATGTTGCCGATGGTATGGTCCTCACGTTCAATTGTGAAAGATGCAGCATTCATGATCTTTGTATCCTTCTCGAAGGACACCCTGCATTACATAAATACATAACAGTAAGGATTACGTCCATAATCTTTGAGTCACAGAGCAGCAGGTAGAGACTACTACAAGCCTTAATTGTAATGAAAGTAAAAAAGGTTTAAAGCATCAGATTTTCATAACTACATGCCAAAAAGATCACATGAACAGGCGCAAAATGGCTATTAATGACAGAATTTAAATCTTTAATTATTTTAAGGAAGTTGTATCCCACTGCTTCTTCTTTTTCACAAAAAAGTCTATACCTGACAAAACACAATTGAAGCATTTTCTAGAAAAATGTCGGAGAAAGTGTGTTGTTAGAGTAGACTCACTTCTTTGTGCCCTCAGGCACGACGAAGCGCTCATAGCGGTCAGGGGCATTCATCTCCAATCAACACCTGGCTCCTAAAATTCACCGACGGATACATGTATCAGTATCAGGCCAATACGGATACATAAATTCGGCATTTTGGGAAGGAGCCAATACGGTGATGAGTTTTACTATTTTTTAATTCACAAAAATGTATATGTATAGAAGCTAGGAACAGCAGATTACCTTCTTGTTTGCTCTACTGTGGATGCCGAAGCAGCTCCAAGCCCCTCCAATTGACAATGTTGATGCCCTGTTCCAACTCAAGTTCCAAAGGGGTAGAATTAGATTTTTAGTAAGTGTAAAATGAATATGGAGCATCACATCAAATCATTAGTTAGTTGTACATCTATCATGGCATAACACGAAAGGTGGAACCTGAAGATCAATCAGTCTACATGCAAAAGGAGAAACAATCACTTTAAATGGCAAAATAATTTAGGTCTGATTGTTAAAATCAACAACACAGCGTAACAGTACCACTATATTCCCAATCATAAACAAGATTTGGGACATCTATCATGCCAACAATGACACTAGTACTAATGTGTTAACCAATTTCGGCCAGTATAACCAAGACAAAGCTTTGATTTCAGGTCAAGTCGGTGCAGATAAATAAACTTAATCTTTTCCTTTTCATATATCGTCAATCATTGCATGATTGCTAACATGTTTAAACCAAAACATTTGCTCATCGGGAAAAAAAATTCAAACTACAATTTCTAAAAATTTGCCCCTACAAGCATTATCAGTTTATCACAAACACCTATCAAGCAAAATCCTTTCACATGTAAACTTGAACATGCACTAGAAAAATCATGCAGCAAGTAGTCATCTAGAAATAATCATCGTTCTATTGTCGCAATATCAAATACAGTATACAGCAAGTACTCATCCAATACAAAATCAGGATTTTTTTTTGAACAAATAGAGGATGCAAGAGGAAGGAGGAAGGAGGAAGGATTGGTGGCTACCTGCCTATGGCCTGGTCGGCGGCGTTAGTTTAAGTGGTGTTAGAGCCCCACATCCCAACAAACTAGAAGGGTTGGCGGAGAAATATTCGGAGAGGTCCCGGAGAAAGTGAGAGACTGAAACAATTCAAGTATGTTAGGGCTCGACACGAAAAAGAGGAACCCAGGCTCTGATGGATCGCTCTACTCCCCGTTAGTACAATAGAACGAGGAACGAGGAGCGAGGAGCGAGGAGGAGTCAGAAAGGAGAGGGACAAATTACCTCCATCGAGGTGCACTTCTAGTTCTAGGTGGTAGCATTACCTCACACGAGATGGGATCTACTTGCTACACATAGTGCGGCTCCCAACAAATGCCAACGTTCATGTTTCAAGAATATCTTTCGATATCTCCAAGGAACAAAGGATCTTGGACTACTTTCTATTTGGTGAGAAAGCATGATTCTAATATGATTGGATACACATGTGTTGACTATTTATCTGATTCACATAATGCCAGATCGCAAAACGACTTTTGGTTCCTACATGGTGAAACTGCCATGTCATAAAATTTTTCCAAACATACTCTTGCGGCAACATTCACCAATCAATATGAGAAAACCCATTATATGAGGCTTCTGAAGAATGTGTATGGCTTTGCAGAATAACAAACCACAGACAACGGTCATGTGGATTTGGTGCTTGTGTTGCACATATGCAAATAGGATATCAAGAACAATATCACTAAGCATATTGCTACTAAGTTGTTTCCCCATGAACTCTAGAAAAACAGGAAAATAAGCATCTTGCAAGTTAAATCATGTGAAAATTCACTGATTTATTTGCCAAATCTCTACCAGCTTCTACATTTTCAGAAATAATGCTCGTGAAATTAGTATGTGACGACTTCAAGACATGCAAGAATCAGGGATGTATCTTCCTGAATTGTTTTTATTCAAAGCATCATAAAACTTTTTTTTTCCTTTGTGAGTTTTGTGTTTAGTTCTCATCAAGGATTTTAATGAATACTTTTTGAAGGAGAATCCTTTCAAGATGATGATGGCATCTGGACAAGTATAGATTAGGGGAGTGTTATGACTTAATTAAGCATGATTAATTGAAGAGAAATCTACGTGTGTACAAACAGACGTATGATTAGTGTTAAAAATGCCCTTATATTATGGGACGGGGGAATAGAACCAGCACATCGCTGCATACTTGTAAGTGCATCTAGTGCCCCTTAGTGATTTTGGTGTATTGAAGACTTATAGGTTAAGTGACTAATGTGTTTATGAGTGTACACAGGTCTATAAGTCTATGAGGAGTTTGATATTTACAGAGAAAGTCGACCCCTAAAAATGAAGTTCTTCGACTGAAGATTTTGGATTTCTGAAGAATTTCTGAAAACTTTGAAAGTGAAGAAATTGGTGTGACCTTGAAGGCTTGGTATTCATTCGAGGAACATGGAGCATGAAGACTTTTGTTTTCGTAGTTTCATTTTCTCTTTCTTGAGTCATAGGAAACACCGTACTGTTAAAGGGGGTCGAGGAAATACTAAGGAAAAATTTCCATGTGATGCTCAACTCAAAATCCTACACCTACCAATCCCTTCGAGTGAAGCCATTGGAAATCTCATACAGTTCAGTCATATTCTTCAGTGACAGAGACGAAGTTCTTCTGGTCTCTGAGGAATTTGCTCTGACTGGAGAGTTAGGAATTCGCCAGTGCGGATTGCCTACACAGTGAGGAACATGATAGCCCTGAGGAATTTGATACTCAAATTTCTAACCGTTGCTGTGCTACGCGCCAGCTGTCCCAAAATATCTACCCACCTAACGATCATATTATTGAAGGGCATTTATGTCTTATCATGTCGGGCTGCTCCCTAGGCTATAAATAGCCGCCCCCTACAACCACTAGCTGGTTGGCTGCTCCGAGAGAAACTGACACTTGTCATTTGAGAGCATCCCATCCTCCGAGGACTTTGAGCGAAAATCATCGAGTGAGGAAAACCCAAACCCAAACACCTACAAACCCAGAGTGATTGAGCATCCTGAAGAGATTGATCCTGCGTGGATCCGACGCTTGTTATCTTTGAAGACTGTGCTTCTTCCAGACGGTTAGGCGTCATGGTCTAGAGCATCCAAAAGGAATTGTGGATCGCCGAGTGACCGAGTCTGTGAAGGTTTGGAAGTCACCTGAAGACTTACCACGAGTGATTGGGCGAGGTCTGTGTGACCTTAGCTCAAGGAGAATACGGTGAGGACTGTGTGTCCGCAGGTTTAAATACCTAGCCGCTCCAACCAGACGTACAACTGAGACAGCAGTTGGAACTGGTCTACCAAATCATTGTCTTCACCAAGCTTACTGGTTCTATTTCCTCAACTCTTTCATTTCCTCATAACTGTGTTGTGCATTTGTTCATATTCTGTGTTTGAAGACTTTGACTGAAGACTTTCTCAATTTCCTCGGTTCAATTTCTTCAGTCTGTTTGTCTTCATCCTGTGCTATCCTGTGTTTACGCTTTTTGTACTCTGTGCTCGTCTTCATTTCATCATGATGACCATGCTTGTATTCTGCTATGTTTACTTTTGAGTACTTATTCCGCTGACAGTAGTTCTTTGCTAAGGAATTTCCTCACCTACAAATTCCTCAGTGAAGAATTCATAAAAGTCGCCTATTCACCCCCCCTCTAGTCGATATAACGCACTTTCAATTGGTATCAAAGCAAGGTAATCCCTTGTTCTGTGTGATTTTGGTTTAATCGCCTGGAGTTTTAGTTATGTCGACCGCAGGTATGATCAAGGTCTCAGCTGGGTGTCCTACCTTCGATGGGACGGACTACCCCTACTAGAAGAATAAGATGCGTATGCATCTTGAGGCAATTGATAACGATCTCTGGTATGTTGTGGAGAATGGTGTTCCCCCAGTCACACCTTCTCTGAATGCTACTGATGTGAAGAGATTCAAGCAACTCGACTCCCAAGCGAAGAACATCATATGTGGCCATTTGAGCAAAGGGCAGTATGGAAGAGTGAGTGCTTTGGAAACTGCCAAACTTATCTGGGATAGGCTGTCCATAGTGAATGAAGGAGTCTCAACACAGCGTGACTCTCGAGTTGACGTTCTTCGCAATCTCTTCAACCGCTTCAAAAGACTCGACAATGAAAATGTTCAACAAACCTTCGATCGCCTCACTGACATCTCAAATGAGCTTCAAGCGCTTGGTGCCGCTGACATCACCGACCATGAGGTGGTGAAGAAACTGCTGAGATCGCTTGATTCCTCATTTGATACTCTGGCACTAATGATACAAGAGCGTGCTGACTACAAGTCACTTGATCCCGCTGATATCCTCGAGAGGCTAAATACTCATGAGTTCCAGCTTGCTGAAAAGAGAGATCTATATGGTTTGAGCTATGGCAGATCACGTGCCCTGAAGGCCAAGGCAGTGTCTGAATCTGAAGATGAAGATTCTGGCAGCAGCCTTGGTGATCCTGAAGAACTGAGCCATGAACTAGCACTGCTCGTGAAGAAATTTCAGAAGTTCTCAAGACGTGGTTGCTTTGGAAAACCCTCAAGGAGTAATGATTCCTCATCAAGTGACTACAAGAAGAGGCTTTGCCACAAATGCAAGAAACCTGGTCACTACATTCAAGATTGTCCTCAGTGGAAAAAGGAATCAAAGAAGAAGAAATACAAGGATTACAGTTCTGATGATGCAAAGAAGAAGAAGAAATCCTCAAATTCTTCATCATCAAAATCCTCAAAGTCTTCATCTCACAAGAAGAGCAGCTCCAAGAAGGCTCGGGCATTCATTGGCAAGGAAATGGACTCTGAGGCTGAATCTGAGGAACATGAGGAAGAGGAGGCATCTGAGGAGTCTGAGTCTGGTGTGGCGAGTCTAGCCCTCGCTACTGCATTTGTCAGCAAGTCTATCTTCAACTTTGAAGAAAATGACCTCACCAACAAGGCTGGATGAAGGCAATGATGACTACGCTCCCACCTATTGCTTCATGGCAAAGGGTGCCAAGGTACTCAAATATACCTCCTCTGAATCAAGTGAGAATGAATCTGATGAAAACCTCAAGCCCAGCTACTCTAAACTTGCTAAGATTGTTGTGAAACAACAAAATGCTTTTGAAAAGGTTCAAAATATGCTAGACAAAAGTGATGATATGTTGGGTGAAGAAATGGATCGCATTAAAACCTTAACTGAAAATCTTCAGAGACTTCAGTCTAGGTTTGATAACCTTCAAGGTCATCATAACACTCTCTTATCTGATCATGAGAAGCTTTCTTATGAATTTCTTCAGAGAAAGCAAGATCTTGAAAAGCTAAGAGTGAGTTATGAAGATCTTCAGAAGGAGCGCGATTCATTACTTGCTCAACAAATCAGCGCTTCTCAGGAAGAATTTGTTCCTCCATATTTGAAATGCATTGAACGTGAATCTGCTAATTCTTCACCTGAATGTTCAAATGCTATTAATGCTACAAATTCTTCAACTGTCTCTGCTATCACTAATTCCTCATTTGAGGACATTGCTAGTATCACTGATGATGCAGGGCTGAAGGAATTGTACATGACAGGCAGGTACAAAAGCCTCAAAGGGCATCAGACTCTTTGTGATGTGTTTAAAAAGCAGATCCTCAACAGGAACCCTAGGAAAGAGGGTATTGCCTTTGAGAGGAAACTCAATGCTGATGGTACTTATTGGAAGCCTGAGCAATACCCCAAAACCTCATGGGTTGCTGCAAAGGGACCTCCAGTAGATCCATCTAATCTATCTGGCTTTACATGTGAATCTCCTCATTCTTCTGATGAGTTATTTGACTCCAACTATAAATTGTTCAAAAATCAGAATGGTGAAGTATTTGCTAGATATGTTGGCACTAACTGCAGGAACGGTTCCCTTATGAAGAAAATCTGGGTTCCCAAAATATGCCTTGAAAGTCTTCAGGTGAATGTCCTCATGACACCACCTGTGAAGAATAGGAACCCCGGATCAAACTCTTCATATGGACCAAATTCTTCATATGGATCCAAGTCCTCATACGGACCAAATTCCTCACGTGGATCATATTCCTCAAAAGGATCAAAGTCCTCATATGATTATCATCGTGCTAACACCTCTGTTTCGCAGGGAAGAGCTAAGGGCTATGAATATGAGCATTACTCTTCTAACCATTATGTTCATAAGTCCTCGAAGAATTTCTCTGCTTATTCATATGCTTATCCTAGCTCCTCTTATGTGAAACGAAATGGACTGGCTTCTATGCCACCTTTCTCATATGGAGCTCGCAGAATGATGAACTCTTTACCACCCCTTCAGATGTGGGTGATGAAGAAAAGTGTAAGGGTATATTTATCCCTAAGGTGTTTTGGTGATTGATGACAATGCTTTTGCGGACTAATCGTGTGCGTTGAGTGTTTTTCAGAGATTCATTCTTTTGGGCACGAGACGATATCCTCCCCTCTGAACTTAAAGCGAAGACGGTGTAGTCCTTTCGGATTAGTTTGGTGGACTAGTTTCATAGGGATCACCGTACTATCAAGAGGGGGTCCGCTTTGGAAAAGCTAGGGCGGAATCATCACGTACACTTCCTTTGCCCCTCCCTCCGAGCCTTTCCGTTTCGTTGATGGGCTTGGATTCTCCTTTCCTTGTGCCCTCTCTGGTCCCAGCGGTAGTACCGCGCGCCAGAGCGGTAGTACCGCTTGGGTGGTACAAGCGGTAGTACCGCTCCGGAGCGGTAGTACCGCCCAGAGCAGTAGTACCGCTAGTAGCTCCGTGTGTGTGCTATCTCTGGTCCCAGCGGTAGTACCGCGGGACTGAGCGGTAGTACAGCTTGGGTGCCACAAGCGGTAGTACCGCTCTGGACGCGGTAGTACCGCTCCAGAGCAGTAGTACCGCTGGTGGCCCCAAGCCGTAGTACCGCTCTGGTCTCGTGCTAGTACCGCCTCGATTCGAGGGCTCATTTTTCGTGTCGGGTTTTACGGTACTGGCCGCGGCTGTGGGGGGCGTAGTACCGCTCCTGTGCGGTAGTACCGCCCTCCCTCCGCGGTAGTACCGCTGTGGACCAAGCGGTAGTACCGCGCTTTTGGGCGGTAGTACCGCTTAGTGTTGCAAGCGGTAGTACCGCTGTCACAGCGGTACTACCGCTCTCTTCGGGGCAGAGGGGGGGTAACGGTTGGTTTGTTCCCCCCACTATATAAAGGGGTCTTCTTCCCCAAAGTTGACTCATCTCTTCCCCCAAAAGCTCCATTGTTGCTCCAAGCTCCATTTTCGCCCGATCTCTCTCCCTAGCCAATCAAACTTGTTGATTTGCTCGGGATTGGTTGAGAAGGCCACGATCTACACTTCCACCAAGAGAAATTTGATTCCCCCACTTATCCCTAGCGGATCTTGTTACTCTTGGGTGTTTGAGCACCCTAGACGGTTGAGGTCACCGCGAAGCCATAGTCCATTGTGGTGAAGCTTTGTGGTGTCGTTGGGAGCCTCCAATTAAGTTGTGGAGATTGCCCCAACCTTGTTTGTAAAGGTTCAGTCGCCGCCTTCAAGGGCACCAATAGTGGAATCACGGCATCTCGCATTGTGTGAGGGCGTGAGGAGAATACGGTGGCCCTAGTGGCTTCTTGGGGAGCATTGTGCCTCCACACCGCTCCAACGGAGACGTACTTCCCTTCAAAAGGAAGGAACTTCGGTAACACATCCTCGTCTCCACCGGCTCCACTCTTGGTTATCTTGTTCCTTTACTTTCGCTAGTTTACTTGTGTTGTTTCTCTTACTTACTTGCGTGCTTGTCGTCGTTGCATCATATAGGTTGTTCACTTAGTTGCATATCTAGACAACCTATTTTGATGCAAAGTTTAATTTGGTAAAGAAAAGCTAAAAATTGTTAGTTGCCTATTCACCCCCCCCCCTCTAGTCAACTATATCGATCCTTTTCAATTGGTATCAGAGCCTCGTCTCTTTATTAAGGACTTTACCGTCCAAAGAGTATGGTTGACGTCGTAGACGGTGCGGAGGAGCACTCCGGTGAAAATCCTGTCTCGTCTACGGGAGATGGGGGAACCGCGGTCTCTCGTGAGGAATTCAATGTGGCGTTGGACACATTGAAAACCTCCATGACAACCAAGGTCAAAAGCATGTTGAATAAATTCTTAGAAGGGCTTAAACTTACAACCGCATCGTTGAAAGTGGGTGATCCCGCTAACAAGGTGACGGATGCTACCTCCGACAAGGGGGAAGCTTCGAGCGAGAAGGCTCCTTGTTCTAGTGATAAAAATGGCACCGGCATCTTTGCCCATGTGGAACCTCCACCCGTCTATGGTGGACCGCTTCCTTCCACTCATTTGAATCATGCCGGCCCGGCCCCTAAGATTGAGAAGAATGTAGATTTTGATTCTTGGGTCTATCGTTTTAAGTGTCATTTAAATCATGTGAACACTAACCTTTGGAGAATCATTGAAGAAGGCTTTTATCCGCATGACCGAAGCAACTTCACTCCTAGAGAAGTGGTGGATCATCAATTCAATGAGAATGCTCTCTTCATCATCCAAGAAGCAATCCCGCCCGAAGATCTTCCTCATCTCCGGCCTTACACCGTGGCCAAAGATGCTTGGCTCCAAGTTGTTTCCCTCTATAAGGGAAGCGCAAGCATTCAACGCTCCAACTATGAAGTGGTGCAAGATGAAGCCGACGAGTTTGCAATGAAAGAAGATGAAGAACCTCGTGAGCTTTTTCGGAGAGTGACCAAACTTGCGGTCTCTCTCCGAGATCATGGAAGTAAGGACACGGATGACAATTGGATCAAGCGCAAATTCCTCAAGGCAATGATGCCCTACCACAAAGCCATGTCCTCTGTAATTCGTCAAAGGCCGGACTTCCACACTTTGTCATCAAGTGAAGTGTTGGATGAGTTTGTTGCTATGAGCATCTTGGACAAGACCGCCGACAATGCGGTCCTTCGCTCTCAAAGAGTAAAGAAGCCCAACCTTGCTCTAAAGGCCAAGGCTAGTATGGAGGAAGAGGATGAAGAGGAAGAAGAGGAGGGCAACCTCGAAGATACGAAGTATGCCTATCATGAACACATGGCTCTTGCGTCAAGGCAATTTTGGAGCAAGAAGAACACGAGGCCAAACTTCAACAAAAGCAACTCAAGTGGCGCAAAGGGCAAGCAACGGATGAGGACTTGCTTCAATTGTGGCAATGTGAGCCACTTTGTTGCGGAATGCCCTTACGAGAAGAGGGAAGACAATGGTGGCAAGCTCATTAGAAAAGACAAGGCCAAGTCGTTCCCCAACAAGAGCAACTTCACCAAGAAGACTCCCTTCAAGGCGTTGGTGGTTCAAGAAGAGTACAATGAGGATGATGACGATGATGAAGATAGTGAGTCGGTTGCCATGGCCTCCGTTGCCGTTGCCAAGACTCCACGGGTGTCTCTCTTCGACTCACCCAATGAGAACATCACCGCCAAGTGCCTCATGGCTAAAGCCACCAATAAGGTAACCTCCAACATCAAAACTACCATCATTAATCATCCTTCTTCGACGGATAGTATTGATGAACATGAGGGAACAAATGTGGAGGAAAATGAGTTTGAGATCTTTATGAGTAAACTCAAGGGAAAATCCAAGAAGCACTTCGTTGCTCTCTTGGAACAACTTGGTGAAGCCAATGACATGATCGAGGCTCACGAAGATACCATCTCTAAGATGGAGGGGCATAGTCGTGACTATGCCGATGAGATTTCGGATCTTTCCAATGCTCTTGACGAAGAGCGTGGTCTTCGTTTGGCTCTTGAGGAGTCATACAACGATGATCATGCTAAGTTAAAGAAGGATCTTGATCATGCTCTTGTTGTGTCTCGTGTGCTAAACTCCGAGAAGGCTATACTTGGGGTTGATCTTGCTAGACTCAAAGAGGAGTTTGGCATCCTCGACAAGGCTCACAAAGTCTTGAAGGGCGTTCATGCTAGCCTCAAGGAGTCTGATGATCAACTCCAAGTGAAGCTAACAAAGGAGAAAGCCACCTTTCCTCATATGGTGTTAATTGATAATGCAAATACTACTAACCCGTGTTGTGAGCATGTGCATCTTGTTGAGGAGAATGCTAAGCTAAAGGAGCAACTTGAGAAAGGCCTCATGTCATGCATACAATGTGAGAAGAACCTAAACGACCTCTTGAGCAATCAAAAGGAAGTTGTGGCCAAGGAGGGGATTGGGTTCGCACCCAATCCCAAGAACAAGAAGAAGAATGACAAGACCAAGCTACCTCCTCCTCTCAAGCAAACTTTTGTGAAGGAGGGAGAGGGTACTTCCAAGGAGAAGAAGAACAATGCGAAGGGTGGAGGTGTCAAGAAGAGCAATGCCACTCCTTCCAACAAAGCCGGCGACTTTAATCCTTCTTATGTGTTATGCCGTGCTAGTGATGGGCATGTTTATGCCAAATTCGTTGGTTCTCCTCATGAGTACATTGAATGGTCTATTTGGGTTCCTAAGACCCTTGTTGCTAACATCAAAGGACCCATTACAAAATGGGTACCTAAAACCAAGCATTGATCTCTTGTAGGTGTTTGCTTCTGGTGGGGGATCATGGTTGCTCGATAGTGGAGCTACAAATCATATGACCGGAAGCAAGGACTTGGTGGTGGACGTGCACAAGAATCCATCTATGCCCACCAATGTCGAGTGGGGTGATGCCTCGTCTTCTAAGGTACTGGGACTCGGCAAAGTTGCCATTTCTCATGATCTCACGATCGAGAAGGTCATGCTAGTTGAGTCCCTTGCATACAATTTACTTTCCGTTCGTCAACTTGCTATCATGGGCTTTGCCACCTTCTTTGATATTGATACCGTGGCCCTCTTGTGGAGCAAGACTCTTAAAGTAGCCTTTGTTGGGCATGTCGAGAACGGTCTCTATGTGATTAACTTTTCGGAGCAACCCACTAAGACCGCGACATGCCTAATGGCTAAAGTTGACGTGGGGTGGCTGTGGCATCGCCGTTTAGCCCATGTCAATATGAGATCTTTGCAAAGTCTTCTCAAGGGGGACCATGTCCGTGGACTAACGAACGTTAGTTTTGCCAAAGATCGTGCTTGCAGTGCTTGTATCGAAGGAAAGCTTCATGAGAAGGTTCACCCTCCCACGACTCTTATTTACTCGAAGAGGCCGTTGGAGCTCCTTCATTTGGATCTCTTTGGGCCTCCATCCTTTGATAGTCTTGGGGGTAGAAAGTACTGCTTGGTAATTGTGGATGACTACTCTAGATACACGTGGGTGTATTTCTTCAAGAGGAAGAGTGAGACCCAACAAACAGTCATTGACTTTGCAAATGAAGCCCAACGTCAACACAATACAAAGATCTTGACAATAAGAAGTGACAACGGCACCGAGTTCAAGAACTACACCTTGGATGAGTTTCTCAGTGATGAGGGGATCAAGCATCAATATTCCGCACCTTACACCCCTCAACAAAATGGTGTTGCGGAGAGGAAGAATCGGACATTGATGGATGCGGCAAGGACCATGATGGCGGAGTTCAAGTCTCCATACAACTTTTGGGCCGAAGCCATCAACACCGCGTGTCATGCTTCAAATCGGCTCTATCTTCGCAAAGGCTTGAACAAGACTCCATATGAGATCCTCACCGGGAACAAGCCCAACCTCAAGTACTTCCGGGTGTTCGGGTGTAAGTGTTTCATTCTCAAGAAAGGTGTTCGTTTGTCTAAATTTGAGACTAGAGCTCATGAGGGCATATTTGTTGGTTATGCTACAAACTCCCATGCTTACCGTGTTCTCAATAAGTCCACGGGACTTACTGAGGAGACGTGTAACGTGGAGTTTGATGAAAATAACGGCTCCCAAGTGGAGCAAAGTGGTACTTGTGATGTAGGTGATGAAATTCCTCCCCAAGCCATAAGAAGAATGGGTATTGGTTATATCCTACCCATTGAGGAACCCCTTGTGGCCGAAGGAGAAGGACAATGCTCCAATCAAGTGGAGCCATCACCAACCCAAGACCCACACGCTTCCGAAGAACAAAGTGAAGGCCCTCAACCTCATGAACAAGATCAAGGGCAAGATCAACCTCAAGATGGTGGTGATCCACCAAATGATGCCCAAGGTCAAGTTCTTCCCCTCGAGCTAGTTCAAGATCAAGAACAAGCTCAAGACGATGCTCGAGATGATCAAGTTACCCCTCCTCACTTCCACTTCCGAGGAGGAATTGGAGCGTCGTGCCGCTAAGATCGCTTCCAAGCTCACCACCAAAGGTCATCTCATGGAGAATGTGGTTGGAAGCCTAAGAAAGGGGGTAAGCACTCGTAGACAATTAGCAAACTATTGTGAACATCATGCGTTTGTTTCTTGTGTCGAACCCCAAAAGGTTTATGAAGCGCTTGAGGACCCGGATTGGCTCAACGCCATGCATGAAGAACTCAACAACTTCGAACATAACCAAGTGTGGAAGTTAGTGCCAAGGCCAACCGGGAATCATAATGTCATTGGAACCAAGTGGATATTCAAGAACAAGCAAGACGCTCATGGAATCATTGTTCGCAACAAGGCTCGTCTAGTGGCACAAGGCTACTCCCAAGTCGAGGGTATCGACTACGGTGAAACCTTTGCCCCCGTTGCTCGTCTTGAATCTATTCGTTTGTTGATTGCTTATGCTTCTCATCATAATTTCACTTTGCAACAAATGGATGTGAAGAGTGCCTTTCTTAATGGTCCCATAAATGAGTTGGTATATGTCAAACAACCCCCCGGGTTCGAAGATCCCTACTTCCCCGATCATGTGTATCAACTCCACAAGGCGCTCTATGGCCTTAAACAAGCCCCACGTGCATGGTATGAGCATCTTACGGAGTTGTTACAAGATCGTGGATTCGAAATCGGGAAAATCGACCCCACTCTTTTTACTAAGAAGGTCAAAGGGGAGTTGTTTGTGTGCCAACTATATGTTGATGATATTATTTTTGGTTCCCCTAACAAAGCTTTCAATGAAGAATTTGCCGCTCTCATGACCTCAAAGTTCAAGATGTCTATGATGGGAGAGTTGAAGTTCTTTCTCGGATTCGAAATCAAACAAAGAAGAGAAGGAACCTTCATCAACCAAGCCAAATACACTCAAGACATGCTAAAGAGATTCAAGCTAAGTGATGTCAAGCCGGCGTCCACTCCAATGCCCACCAAGTGCCAACTTGACATTGATCCCAATGGTAAAGCGGTGGATCAAAAGGTATATCGCTCTATGATTGGATCCTTGCTTTACCTTTGTGCATCTAGACCGGATATCATGTTGAGTGTGGGAATATGTGCACGGTTTCAAGCCGCACCTAAGGAAAGCCACTTTGTGGCGGTCAAGCGAATCTTTCGATATTTGGCTCATACCCCAAACTTTGGCCTATGGTACCCAAGAGGAGCAAACTTCAAGCTTGTAGGTTTTTCGGACTCCGATTGGGCGGGAGACAAAGTGGATAGGAAGTCCACTTCCGGAGGGTGCCAATTTCTTGGTTGCTCTTTGGTAAGTTGGTCTTCCAAAAAGCAAAGTTGTGTGTCTCTCTCGTCCACCGAAGAGGAGTATGTGGCGGCCGGAAGTTGTTGTGCACAACTCTTATGGATGAGGCAAACTTTAAAGGATTACGGTGTCATTTGTGACAAAGTGCCTCTTTGGTGTGACAATGAAAGTGCTATCAAGATTTCTCTCAACCCGGTGCAACACTTCAAGACAAAGCATATTGAGATTCGGTATCACTTCATCCGGGATCATATTAGGCGAGGGGAGATCGAGCTCAACTATGTCAACACTCATGACAATCTTGCAGATATTTTCACGGAGCCATTGGATGAAGCAAGATTTCGCGAGTTAAGGCATGAGCTAAATATCATTGATTCGAGCAATGTGGTTTGAACCTTTGCACACCCCTCACATTCATTGTGCTTTCTTGTCTAGGTGTAGGCATGGACGTAGGGGGAGTGTTGTTCTCTCAATGAACTTTCCCTCCCCCCACAATGCATAAACTAATCTCACTCTTCCACATTAGCCATTTTTTATGGTACTTGTGCTTCATAGACGAGCTTTGGTCATGGGCCCAAGGATAATTCTTCGCGGTGCCATACCAAGTGACTCAAACATAGGTGGCCTCGGCCACCGCCCTCTCGTATAGAGGTGTGTGATTCTTGTTCTCTTGCTAGTGCTCTTGTTGGTCTTCTTGCCATTGTTTCCCGTCTTTCGTTTTGCACCATGTGTGTAGAGTCTAGTTTGTGTTGCGCTGGGCAGTACTACCGTTGTGAAAGAGCGGTACTACCGCTGGAACGGTACTACCGCTCAACAGGGCGGTACTACCGCCTAGTCGGCTAAGCGGTACTACCGCCCCTCACCACGGTACTACCGCTGAGGGGCGGGGCCAGGGGGTTAAGTCGTGGGCAGGGGTGGTTTCCTCCACCCCATACCCATTTGCTTCATCCCCTGGTGCCTCTTCCTCTCTCCAGCGCCATCTCGCCGCGGGAAGGCTCCGACGGCCCTCCGTCTCCGGACCATTCCTCTCCGTTTCCTTCGGTGGAGTCGATCCCCACCTCGTCCTCTTGCCATGGATGCCGGTATTGCCCCCGTTCCTCTTCTCTTCGTATCTAGTTTTCAGATCTTGCGTTTTAGGGGCAATAGTAGTTGCATCTCTAGATTTTTGGCCAAATCTAGGCTTGAGTAGGTTGGAGAAGGCAACTAGACTCTTTGGATTGATGTTTGGTAGGTTTATTTTTGAATTTGGCATCCCCGGTAGTGCCGGATCTGACCACGGCAGTAGGGATCCGCCGTGCCCTGTCTCGAGCGGTACTACCGCCCATATGGCGCGGTACTACCGCTGGAGCGGTACTACCGCTCCAAGGAGCGGTACTACCGCTTATGAGGATAAGCGGTACTACCGCTGAGCAGGCACGGTACTACCGCTGGATGCCCAGTTCCATTGTTTCCTACCACATGTTGATCCATCTTTGTTGTGTTTATTTGGTTTTGATCGTTTCTACTGGTTGTTTCTTGTGTCCATGTGTGTGGTTCCAGGTGATGAACATCCTGAGCAGCAAGTCCGTCGTGTCAACCCTGGGCGTTCAACGTCGAAGCGGTACCGCTCATCTGAGCCTGCAGGTGGTTCTTCCAGTGCTCCACAGCCGGCAGGGGGTGCTTCCTCAAGTGCTAATCCTCCTCGCATGAAGAAGATTGCCAGCCGACCAAAGCCAAGTGGCAGGAAAGTGACTGAGATGTCTAGCAGGGAATTCTGGGACAAGCGAAGGCGCAACCCCTATGAGGAAGAACAAGAACCCAATCTTGTCAACCGCCCGTTCTGGAACCGGTTTCAGTATTCCACATACTTTGATGTGATCAAAGCCAAGAAGAATCTCTATGTCAATGTTCATTCCATCAACACGGATGCCATGGAGAAGGACCCTGAGTACTTTGGTGATGCTCTACAGATGTGCTCTCAGTTGAACATTCTCAGGATCATGCAGTTCAACAAAGACTTTGATGCAGATTTGCTGGCACAGTTCTTTGCCACTGTTCACCTAGGGACTGACGCAGACAGGACTCTGACTTGGATGACAAATGGAAAGGTGCTAGCTGTCAAGTGGCAGGCCTTCATGGGGCTGCTTGAGGTGGAAGATCAAGGGCTTGAGACTCCAGTTGGTTTTCGTCCTCACCAGAATACCACCTCCACTCACAAGCAAGCCCTCTGGCCCTACTGTACTCGGAAGGTCCACCCTGAGACCAGGAAGGAAACCTATGAGTTGTCTACCTATTTGGACATCCTTCATCGCATCTTCCGCGAGACTCTCTTCCCTCGCATTGGGAATCTGGACATGGTGCACTCTTACCTTGTGGACATGCTTCTCTTCTGCCAGCGTGAGAAGGACGTAAACACCGGTGAGTCTCTGGACATCTCTCATGTCATGTGGTCTGAGCTTTTGGCGGCTGTCTCTGAGCGCAAGTGCCCAATTTATGGTCCGTTCATCATGTTGCTTATTGAGAGGGCCTGGAGACGTACCTATCCTGATGAGCAGCTGGAGACTGGAGAGTTGGTCTCTCATGAGATCAAGCGTCTGAGGAAGAAGGATCACTGGGGTAGATCTGGAGCTCCATCTTCTGCTGCTGCCATGGAGACCGAGGACGAGGCTGGTACCGGGGATGATGATGAGGAGTATGTGCCACCTGGGACAGAGCCTTCTGCAGCAGAGCCCTCTTGGGCAAAGAAGCTGAAACACAAGATGAAGAAGCTGTTCTGCATGGAGTCTCATGGTCAGTACATGACTCATGTGGCTGAGAAGAAGGCAAGAGGACGACACAAGGAGCTGATGCGTCAGATGGGTGCGACAGTCACTAGCGGCTCAGAGGGTCAGATTACTGAGGAGGAGGAGTGGATCCAGCAGCACTGTCCGTGGACCGACTCCGATGCCGAGCAGTTTCCGGGCGCGGACGGCAGTGCAGATGATCACGCAGAGTCCTGATGCTCTCACCTGGAGCCGTAGGTTAGCTCTTTGCCCCTTTTGGTGTCTCGATGCCAAAGGGGGAGAGAGTTTAGGGATTTGCGTCTGCGAGTGTGTCTTTGTGTCTTTGCCTTTGTGCTTTCGTTATGTGATACCTTGTGCTTTGCTTGGAACTTGCGTTTGCTTGGTTTTGTGTTCCGTAAGACTTTAGTTCGCGTCATATGGTGTGAGACATATGCTACCCTATCATTATTATATCTTTATCTTTGTCTCTAGTCATTTGATATCTCTTGAGTTATATGCTTAATTATGTTATATATCCTGCTATCTTGTTTCTTGCATAGGCTGTTGGTCTCTAAAATACAGGGGGAGTGTTGATCCTAGTATGTGTGTCGTGCAGCTCAAAGCACCTATCTTGATGGCACACATCTAGGGGGAGCCCGTCTATATTTTAGAAACTTGGGGTTTGCTTATGCCATTTGATTTTTCCCAGTTGTGCAAATCCCGTATTGTCATCAATCCACCAAAAAGGGGGAGATTGTAAGGGTATATTTATCCCTAAGGTGTTTTGGTGATTGATGACAATGCTTTTGCGGACTAATCGTGTGCGTTGAGTGTTTTTCAGAGATTCATTCTTTTGGGCACGAGACGATATCCTCCCCTCTGAACTTAAAGCGAAGACGGTGTAGTCCTTTCGGATTAGTTTGGTGGACTAGTTTCATAGGGATCACCGTACTATCAAGAGGGGGTCCGCTTTGGAAAAGCTAGGGCGGAATCATCACGTACACTTCCTTTGCCCCTCCCTCCGAGCCTTTCCGTTTCGTTGATGGGCTTGGATTCTCCTTTCCTTGTGCCCTCTCTGGTCCCAGCGGTAGTACCGCGCGCCAGAGCGGTAGTACCGCTTGGGTGGTACAAGCGGTAGTACCGCTCCGGAGCGGTAGTACCGCCCAGAGCAGTAGTACCGCTAGTAGCTCCGTGTGTGTGCTATCTCTGGTCCCAGCGGTAGTACCGCGGGACTGAGCGGTAGTACAGCTTGGGTGCCACAAGCGGTAGTACCGCTCTGGACGCGGTAGTACCGCTCCAGAGCAGTAGTACCGCTGGTGGCCCCAAGCCGTAGTACCGCTCTGGTCTCGTGCTAGTACCGCCTCGATTCGAGGGCTCATTTTTCGTGTCGGGTTTTACGGTACTGGCCGCGGCTGTGGGGGGCGTAGTACCGCTCCTGTGCGGTAGTACCGCCCTCCCTCCGCGGTAGTACCGCTGTGGACCAAGCGGTAGTACCGCGCTTTTGGGCGGTAGTACCGCTTAGTGTTGCAAGCGGTAGTACCGCTGTCACAGCGGTACTACCGCTCTCTTCGGGGCAGAGGGGGGGGGGGTAACGGTTGGTTTGTTCCCCCCACTATATAAAGGGGTCTTCTTCCCCAAAGTTGACTCATCTCTTCCCCCAAAAGCTCCATTGTTGCTCCAAGCTCCATTTTCGCCCGATCTCTCTCCCTAGCCAATCAAACTTGTTGATTTGCTCGGGATTGGTTGAGAAGGCCACGATCTACACTTCCACCAAGAGAAATTTGATTCCCCCACTTATCCCTAGCGGATCTTGTTACTCTTGGGTGTTTGAGCACCCTAGACGGTTGAGGTCACCGCGAAGCCATAGTCCATTGTGGTGAAGCTTTGTGGTGTCGTTGGGAGCCTCCAATTAAGTTGTGGAGATTGCCCCAACCTTGTTTGTAAAGGTTCAGTCGCCGTCTTCAAGGGCACCAATAGTGAATCACGGCATCTCGCATTGTGTGAGGGCGTGAGGAGAATACGGTGGCCCTAGTGGCTTCTTGGGGAGCATTGTGCCTCCACACCGCTCCAACGGAGACGTACTTCCCTTCAAAAGGAAGGAACTTCGGTAACACATCCTCGTCTCCACCGGCTCCACTCTTGGTTATCTTGTTCCTTTACTTTCGCTAGTTTACTTGTGTTGTTTCTCTTACTTACTTGCGTGCTTGTCGTCGTTGCATCATATAGGTTGCTCACTTAGTTGCATATCTAGACAACCTATTTTGATGCAAAGTTTAATTTGGTAAAGAAAAGCTAAAAATTGTTAGTTGCCTATTCACCCCCCCTCTAGTCAACTATATCGATCCTTTTCAAAAAGGAACTAATTTCTTCTGCAGGGTCAGGTCTCCAGACGTGCTAAAACGTCTGAAGAATTTGCTGGAGACCTGAAAATGCCTGAGAGGACGCAGGCTAATCATGAAGAAATGAACTTTCATTTCTCACGTCCTCATACTGCTTTATCTGTTCCATTGCTTGATGAAATTGATTTGATGAATTGATGTCATATTCTTCACTAATGAAGTATATGAGTTCGTAAGTTGCACTAGTTCATCTGCAGGATGATCAACCCAAAGCCAATGAGTGGGTCCTCGATAGTGGATGTACAAATCACATGACTGGTGACAAGAATCTATTGATTGATGCTCCCTTATCTCCATCGTCTGAAGCATATCATCTTCGCTGACAAAGGCAAAAGTCAGGTATTGGGTCTAGGTAAGGTTGTGATCTCAAAGGATCGACACATGGACAAAGTCCTGCTTGTCGAGTCCTTAGGATACAACCTCATGTCTGTCTCAATGCTTTGTGATCTTGATATGGTTATTGTCTTTGGCAAGTATCGTTGTGTTGTGATCATGGAAGCTGACAATTCCAAAGTCTTCGAAGGCTTTAGGAGAGGAGACTTGTAAATTGTTGATTTCTCTACAGGACCACAACCAGCCGTGTGCCTACTTGCAAAAGCTTCAGAAGGCTGGCTATGGCATCGACGACTTGGTCATGCAGGCATGAGGAATTTGCACACGCTTGCGAAGAAGAAGCATGTCATTGGCATTGAGTGAAGGAAATATGCCCTAGAGGCAATAATAAAGTTATTATTTATTTCCTTATATCATGATAAATGTTTATTATTCATGCTAGAATTGTATTAACCAAAAACATGATACATGTGTGAATACATAGACAAATAGAGTGTCACTAGTATGCCTCTACTTGACTAGCTCGTTGATCAAAGATGGTTATGTTTCCTAGCCATAAACATGAGTTGTCATTTGATTAAATTCCGTTAGCTTAGCACACGATCGTTTAGTATTCTGCTATTGCTTTCTTCATGACTTATACATGTTCCTATGACTATGAGATTATGCAACTCCCGTTTACCGGAGAAACACTTTGTGTGCTACCAAACGTCACAACGTAACTGGGTGTTTATAAAGGTGCTCTACAGGTGCTTCCAAAGGTACTTGTTGGGTTGGCGTATTTCGAGATTAGGATTTGTCACTCCGATTGTCGGAGAGGTATCTCTGGGCCCACTCAGTAATGCACATCACTATAAGCCTTGCAAGCATTGTAACTAATGAGTTAGTTGCGGGATGATGTATTACAGAACGAGTAAAGAGACTTGCCGGTAACGAGATTGAACTAGGTATTGAGATACCGACGATCGAATCTCGGGCAAGTAACATACCGATGACAAAGGGAACAACGTATGTTGTTATGCGGTCTGACCGATAAAGATCTTCGTAGAATATGTGGGAGCCAATATGAGCATCCAGGTTCCGCTATTGGTTATTGACCGGAGACGTGTCTCGGTCATGTCTACATAGTTCTCGAACCCGTAGGGTCCGCACGCTTAAAGTTCGATGACGGTTATATTATGAGTTTATGTGTTTTGATGTACCGAAGGTAGTTCGGAGTCCCGAATGAGATCGGGGACATGACGAGGAGTCTCGAAATGGCCGAGATGTAAAGATCGATATATTGGATGACTATATTCGGACTTCGGAAAGGTTCCGAGTGATTCGGGTATTTATCGGAGTACCGGAGAGTTACGGGAATTCGCCGGGGAGAAGTATTGGGCCTTATTGGGCCATACGGGAATAGAGGAGAGAGGCCAAAAGGAAGGAGGCGCGCACCCCCCCTCTGGTCCGAATTGGACAAGGGGTGCAGCCCCCTTTTCCTTCTCCCTCTCCCCCTCTTTCCTTATCTCCTACTCCAACAAGGAAAGGAGGAGTCCTACTCCCGGTGGGAGTAGGACTCCCCCTTGGCGCGCCCTCCTCCTTGGCCGGCCGCCTCCCCCCTTGCTCCTTTATATACGGGGGCACCCCATAGACACAACAATTGATCTCTTGATCTCTTAGCCGTGTGCGGTGCCCCCCTCCACCATAATCCACCTCGATTATATCGTAGCGGTGCTTAGGCGAAGCCCTGCGTCGGTAGAACATCATCATCGTCACCACGCCGTCGTGGTGACGGAACTCTCCCTCAAAGCTCGGCTGGATCGGAGTTCGAGCGACGTCATCGAGTTGAACGTGTGCAGAACTCGGAGGTGCCGTGCGTTCGGTACTTGATCGGTCGGATCGTCAAGACGTACGACTACATCAACCGCGTTGTGCTAACGCTTCCGCTTTCGGTCTACGAGGGTACGTGGACACACTCTCCCCTCTCGTTGCTATGCATCATGATGATCTTGCGTGTGCGTACGAAATTTTTGAAATTACTACGTTCCCCAACAGTGGCATCCGAGCCTGGTTTTATGCGTTGATGTTATATGCACGAGTAGAACACAAGTGAGTTGTGGGCGATATAAGTCATACTGCTTACCAGCATGTCATACTTTGGTTCGGCGGTATTGTTGGATGAAGCGGCCCGGACCGACATTACGCGTACGCTTAGGCGAGACTGGTTCTTCCGACGTGCTTTGCACAGAGGTGGCTGGCGGGTGCCAATTTCTCCAACTTTAGTTGAACCGAGTGTGGCTATGCCCGGTCCTTGCGAAGGTTAAAACAGCACCAACTTGACAAACTATCGTTGTGGTTTTGATGTGTAGGTAAGAACGGTTCTTGCTAAGCCCGTAGCAGCCACGTAAAACTTGCAACAACAAAGTAGAGGACGTCTAACTTGTTTTTGCAGGGCATGTTGTGATGTGATATGGTCGAAGCATGATTCTAAATTTTATTGTATGAGATGATCATGTTTTGTAACCGAGTTATCGGCAACTGGCAGGAGCCATATGGTTGTCGCTTTATTGTATGCAATGCAATCGCCCTGTAATTGCTTTACTTTATCACTAAGCGGTAGCGATAGTCGTAGAAGCAATAGTTCGCGAGACGACAACGATACTACGATGGAGATCAAGGTGTCGCGCCGGTGACGATGGTGATCATGACGGTGCTTCGGAGATGGAGATCACAAGCACAAGATGATGATGGCCATATCATATCACTTATATTGATTGCATGTGATGTTTATTTTTTATGCATCTTATCTTGCTTTGATTGACGGTAGCATTATAAGATGATCCCTCACTAAATTATCAAAGTATAAGTGTTCTCCCTGAGTATGCACAGTTGCGAAAGTTCTTCGTGCTGAGACACCACGTGATGATCGGGTGTGATAGGCTCTACGTTCAAATACAATGGGTGCAAAACAGTTGCACACGCGGAATACTCAGGTTAAGCTTGACGAGCCTAGCATATAACAGATATGGCCTCGGAACACGGAGACCGAAAGGTCGAGTGTGAATCATATAGTAGATATGATCAACATAGTGATGTTCATCGTTGAAACTACTCCATCTCACGTGATGATCGGACATGGTTTAGTTGATATGGATCACGTGATCACTTAGAGGATTTGAGGGATGTCTATCTAAGTGGGAGTTCTTAAGTAATATGATTAATTGAACTTAAATTTATCATGAACTTAGTCCTGATAGTATTTTGCAAATTATGTTGTAGATCAATAGCTCGCGTTGTTGCTTCCCTGTGTTTATTTTTGATATGTTCCTAGAGAAAAATTATGTTGAAAGATGTTAGTAGCAAAGATGCGGATTGGATCCGTGATCTGAGGATTATCCTCATTGCTGCACAGAAGAATTATGTCCTTGATGCACCGCTAGGTGACAGACCTATTGCAGGAGCAGATGCAGACTTTATGAACGTTTGGCTAGCTCAATATGATGACTACTTGATAGTTTAGTGCACCATGTTTAACGGCTTAGAATCGGGACTTCAAAGGCGTTTTGAACGTCATGGACCATATGAGATGTTCCAGGAGTTGAAGTTAATATTTCAAGCAAATACCCGAGTTGAGAGATATGAAGTCTCCAACAAGTTCTATAGCTAAAAGATGGAGGAGAATAGCTCAAGCAGTGAGCATGTGCTCAGATTGTCTGGGTACTACAATCGCTTGAATCAAGTGGGAGTTAATCTTCCAGATAAAATAGTGATTGACAGAATTCTCTAGTCACCATCACCAAGTTAGTAGAACTTCATGATGAACTATAGTATGTAAGGGATGACGAAAATAATTCCCGAGCTCTTCGCGATGCTGAAATCGACGAAGGTAGAAATCAAGAAAGAGCATCAAGTGTTGATGGTTAACAAGACCACTAGTTTCAAGAAAAGGGCAAAGGGATAGAAGTGGAACTTCAAGAAGAACGGCAAGCAAGTTGCTACTCAAGTGAAGAAGCCCAAGTCTGTACCTAAGCCTGAGACTAGGTGCTTCTACTGCAAAGGGACTGGTCACTGGAAGCGGAACTGCCCCAAGTATTTGGCGGATAAGAAGGATGGCAAAGTGAACAAAGGTATATTTGATATACAGATTATTGATGTGTATTTTACTAGTGTTCGTAGCAACCCCTCGGTATTTGATACTGGTTCAGTTGCTAAGAGTAGTAACTCGAAACGGGAGTTGCAGAATGAACAGAGACTAGTTAAGGGTAAAGTGACGATGTGTGTTGGAAGTGGTTTCAAGATTGATATGATTATCATCGCACGCTCCCTACACTTTCGGGATTAGTGTTGAACCTAAATAAGTGTTATTTGGTGTTTGCGTTGAGCATGAATATGATTTGATCATGTTTATTGCAATACGGTTATTCATTTAAGTTAGAGAATAATTGTTGTTCTGTCTACATGAATAAAACCTTATATGGTTTCACACCCAATGAAAATGGTTCGTTGGATCTCGATCGTAGTGATACACATATTCATAATATTGAAGCCAAAAGATGCAAAGTTAATAATGATAGTGCAACTTATTTGTGGCACTGCCATTTAGGTCATATTGGTGTAAAGCGCATAAAGAAACTCCATGCTGATCGGCTTTTGGAATCACTTGATACTTGCGAACCATGCCTTATGGGAAAAATGACTAAGACTCCGTTCTCCGGAACAATGGAGCGAGCAACTGACTTATTCGAAATAATACATACTGATGTATGCGATCCGATGAGTGTTGAGGCTCGCGGCGGGTATCGTTATTTTCTGACCTTCACAGATGATTTGAGCAGATATGGGTATATCTACTTGATGAAACATAAGTCTGAAACATTTGAAAAATTCAAAGAATTTTAGAGTGAAGTGGAAAATCATCGTGACAAGAAAATAAGGTTTCTACGATCTGATTGCGGAGACAAATATTTGAGTTACGAGTTTGGTCTTCAATTAAAACAAAGTGGAATAGTTTCACAAATTCATGCCACCTGGAACACCACAACATAATGGTGTGTCTGAACGTCATAACCGTACTTTATTGGATATAGTGCAATCTATGATGTTTCTTACCGATTTACCACTATAGTTTTGGGGTTATGCATTAGAGACAACTGTATTCACGTAAAAAAAGGGGCACCATCTAAATCCGTTTGAGACGACATCGTATGAACTGTGGTTTGACAAGAAATCAAAGTTGTCGTTTCTTAAAGTTTGGGGTTGTGATGCTTATATGAAAAAGTTTCATCCTAATAAGCTCAAACCCAAATCGGAGAAATATGTCTTCATAGGATATCCAAAGGAGACTGTTGGGTACACCTTCTATCACAGATCTGAAGGCAAGACATTCGTTGCTAAGAATGGATCCTTTCTAGAGAAGGAGTTTCTCTCGAAAGAAGTGAGTGGGAGGAAAGTAGAACTTGATGAGGTAACTGTACCTGCTCCCTTATTGGAAAGTAGTTCATCACAGAAATCTGTTCCTGTGACTCCTACACCAATTAGTGAGGAAGCTAATGATGATGATCATGTAACTTTAGATCAAGTTACTACCGAACCTCGTAGGTCAACCAGAATGAAATTCGCACCAGAGTGGTACGGTAATCCAGTTCTGGAGGTCATGTTACTTGACCATGACGAACCTGCGAACTATGAGGAAGCGATGATGAGCCCAGATTCCGCGAAATGGCTTGAGGCCATCAAATCTGAGATGGGATCCATGTATGAGAACAAAGTATGGACTTTGATTGACTTGCCCAATGACCGGCGAGCCATTGAGATTAAATGGATCTTCAAGAGGAAGACGGACGCTGATAGTAGTGTTACTATCTACAAAGCTAGAATTGTCGCAAAAAGGTTTTCGACAAGTTCAAGGTATTGACTACGATGAGAGTTTCTCACTCGTATCTATGCTTAAGTCTGTCCGAATCATGTTAGCAATTGCCGCATTTTATGAAATCTGGCAAATGGATAAACAAAACTGCATTCCTTAATGGATTTATTAAAGAAGAGTTGTATATGATGCAACCAGAAGGTTTTGTCAATCCTAAAGGTGCTAACAAAATATGCAAGCTCCAGCGATCCATCTATGGACTGGTGCAAGCATCTCGGAGTTGGAATATACGCTTTGATAAGTTGATCAAAGGATATAGTTTTATACAGACTTGCGGTGAAGCCTGTATTTACAAGAAAGTGAGTGGGAGCACTACAGCATTTCTGATAAGTATATGTGAATGACATATTGTTGATCGGAAATAATGTAGAATTATTCTGCAAAGCATAAAGGAGTGTTTGAAAGGTGTTTTTCAAAGAAAGACCTCGGTGAAGCTGCTTACATATTGAGCATCAAGATCAATAGAGATAGATCAAGACGCTTGATAAGTTTTTTCAATGAGTACATACCTTAACAAGATTTTGAAGTAGTTCAAAATGGAACAGTCAAAGAAAGAGTTCTTGCCTGTGTTACAAGGTGTGAAATTGAGTAAGACTCAAAGCCCGACCACGACAGAAGATAGAAAGAGAATGAAAGTCATTCCCTATGCCTCGGCCATAGGTTCTATAAAGTATGCCATGCTGTGTACCAGATCTATTGTATACCCTACACTGATTTTGGCAAGGGAGTACAATAGTGATCTAGGAGTAGATCACTGGACAGCGGTCAAAATTATCCTTAGTGGAATAAGGATATGTTTCTCGATTATGGAAGTGACAAAAGGTTCGTCGTAAAGGGTTACGTCGATGCAAGTTTTGACACTAATCTAGATGACTCTAAGTCTCGGTCTAGATACATATTGAAAGTGGGAGCAATTAGTTAGAGTAGCTCTGTGCAGAGCATTGTAGACATAGAAATTTGCAAAATACTTACGGATCTGAATGTGACAGGCCCGTTGACTAAAATTATCTCACAAGCAAAACATGATCACACCTTAGTACTCTTTGGGTGTTAATCACATAGCGATGTGAACTAGATTATCGACTCTAGTAAACCCTTTGGGTGTTGGTCACATGACGATGTGAACTATGGGTGTTAATCACATGGTGATGTGAACTATTGATGTTAAATCACATGGCGATGTGAACTAGATTATTGACTCTAGTGCAAGTGGGAGACTGAAGGAAATATGCCCTAGAGGCAATAATAAGGTTATTATTTATTTCCTTATATCATGATGAATGTTTATTATTCATGCTAGAATTTTATTAACTGGAAACATGATACATGTGTGAATACATAGACAAATAGAGTGTCACTAGTATGCCTCTACTTGACTAGCTCGTTGATCAAAGATGGTTATGTTTCCTAGCCATAGACATGAGTTGTCATTTGATTAACGGGATCATATCATTAGGAGAATGATGTGATTGACTTGACCCATTCCGTTAGCTTAGCACACGATCGTTTAGTATTCTGCTATTGCTTTCTTCATGACTTATACATGTTCCTATGACTATGAGATTATGCAACTCCCGTTTACCGGAGGAACACTTTGTGTGCTACCAAACGTCACAACGTAACTGGGTGTTTATAAAGGTGCTCTACAGGTGCTTCCAAAGGTACTTGTTGGGTTGGCGTATTTCGAGATTAGGATTTGTCACTCCGATTGTCGGAGATGTATCTCTGGGCCCACTCAGTAATGCACATCACTATAAGCCTTGCAAGCATTGTAACTAATGAGTTAGTTGCGGGATGATGTATTACAGAACGAGTAAAGAGACTTGCCGGTAACGAGATTGAACTAGGTATTGAGATACCGACGATCGAATCTCGGGCAAGTAACATACCGATGACAAAGGGAACAACGTATGTTGTTATGCGGTCTGACCGATAAAGATCTTCGTAGAATATGTGGGAGCCAATATGAGCATCCAGGTTCCGCTATTGGTTATTGACCGGAGACGTGTCTCGGTCATGTCTACATAGTTCTCGAACCCGTAGGGTCCGTACGCTTAAAGTTCGATGACGGTTATATTATGAGTTTATGTGTTTTGATGTACCGAAGGTAGTTCGGAGTCCCGAATGAGATCAGGGACATGACGAGGAGTCTCGAAATGGCCGAGATGTAAAGATCGATATATTGGATGACTATATTCGGACTTCGGAAAGGTTCCGAGTGATTCGGGTATTTATCGGAGTACCGGAGAGTTACGGGAATTCGCCGGGGAGAAGTATTGGGCCTTATTGGGCCATACGGGAATAGAGGAGAGAGGCCAAAAGGAAGGAGGCGCGCACCCCCCCTCTGGTCCGAATTGGACAAGGGGTGCAGCCCCCTTTTCCTTCTCCCTCTCCCCCTCTTTCCTTATCTCCTACTCCAACAAGGAAAGGAGGAGTCCTACTCCCGGTGGGAGTAGGACTCCCCCCTTGGCGCGCCCTCCTCCTTGGCCGGCCGCCTCCCCCCTTGCTCCTTTATATACGGGGGCACCCCATAGACACAACAATTGATCTCTTGATCTCTTAGCCGTGTGCGGTGCCCCCCTCCACCATAATCCACCTCGATTATATCGTAGCGGTGCTTAGGCGAAGCCCTGCGTCGGTAGAACATCATCATCGTCACCACGCCGTCGTGGTGACGGAACTCTCCCTCAAAGCTCGGCTGGATCAGAGTTCTAGGGACATCATCGAGTTGAACGTGTGCAGAACTCGGAGGTGCCGTGCGTTCGGTACTTGATCGGTCGGATCGTGAAGACGTACGACTACATCAACCGCGTTGTGCTAACGCTTCCGCTTTCGGTCTACGAGGGTACGTGGACACACTCTCCCCTCTCGTTGCTATGCATCACCATGATCTTGCGTGTGCGTAGGAAATTTTTGAAATTACTACGTTCCCCAACATTGAGAATGTCAAATTTCTCAAGGATCACTTGTGCGGAGCCTGTGAAGCTGGAAAGATGTCCAAGGCTAAGCATCCAGCGAAGACAATCATGACTACCACTCGACCATTTGAATTGCTTCATATGGATCTCTTTGGTCCTAATCATTATTCTACTGTTTCAAATGATGCATCTCAATATGGCTTTGTTATTGTTGATGATTACTCCCGTTACACATGGATACACATTGTTACTTACAAACATGAAGTGCAGGAAGTCTTCAAACAATTTTCCTCGAGGGCTTCAACCAACTTTGGTGTGAAGATCAAGCACATCAGAAGTGACAATGGAACTGAGTTCAAGAACTCTGGTCTTGATGACTATCTTGATGAACTTGGTATTACTCATGAGTTATCTGCTCCTTATACTCCTCGGCAGACTGGCATCATGGAGCGCAAGAACAGGACTCTTGCTGAGATGGCGCGCACTATGCTTGATGAATACAAGACGCCTCATCGTTTCTGGATTGGGGCAATTGATACTGCATGCCACATCATCAACAGAGTATATCTTCACAAATTCTTCAAGAAGACTGCATATGAACTCCTCACTGAAAAGAAACCCAATGTGAGTTATTTCAAAGTCTTCGGTGCTAAATGTTGGATTAGAGATCCTCATCACAACTCTAAATTTGCACCGAAAGCACATGAAGGTTTCATGCTTGGTTACGAAAAGGACTCGCACACCTACAGAGTCTTCAACAATGTTCTTCACAAGGTTGTTGAAACTGTAGATATGCAGTTCGATGAAACTAATGGCTCGCAAAGAGAGCACCTACCTTCTGTGATAGATGAACCAGCACCTGAGGAAACTATCAAGTTCAAGGCTACTGAGGATGTCATTCCGACCGAAGAATCTGCTGAAGAATTCATTCCAGAACGTGAAGAACGTCGAGCTAATGCACCTGAAGAAAATGCTGAAAAAAATGGTGCTGAAGAAAATGCTGATCAAATTCATCGACGGCAACCAGCTCATCCTCGCGTTGCAAAAGAAGTGTAGATTGAGAAAATCATCGATGACATTGAAGCACCAGGTCCTCTCACACGCTCAAAAGCTTCCCATTTGTCTAACTTTTGTGGGCACTTTGCTTTTGTCTCTATCACAGAGCCCACTAAGGTAGATGAAGCATTTCTGGAGCCTGAGTGGATTCAAGCCATGCAAGAAGAATTACATCAGTTCAAACTCAACAACGTCTGGGAACTGGTCAAACGTCCAGATCCTCGCAAGCACAATATCATTGGCACAAAGTGGATCTACCGCAACAAGCAAGATGAAAATGGCCTTGTGGTGAGGAATAAGGCACGGCTTGTAGCTCAAGGCTACACACAGGTTGAAGGAATTGATTTTGATGAAACTTTTGCACCTGTTGCTAGACTTGAGGCCATTTGCATATCACTTGCTTATGCTAACCATCATGATATCACCTTATATTTTCAAATGGATGTGAAAAGTGCATTCCTCAATGGTAAGCTTGAGGAAGAAGTATATGTTGCTCAACCCCCAGGTTTTGAAGATCCAAAGCATCCTGACAAAGTCTTCAGACTCAATAAGGCCCTCTATGGCCTCAAGCAGGCCCCTCGGGCGTGGTATGATACTTTGAAGGAATTCCTCATGAAGAAAGGCTTCAAACCCAGTTCACTTGACCCTACTCTTTTCACTAAATCTTATGATGGTGAATTGTTTGTGTGCCAAATATATGTTGATGATATTATCTTTGGCTGTACTGACCAACGTTACACTAACGAATTTGGTTATATGATGAGTGAAGAATATCAAATGTCTATGATGGGAGAGTTGAAATTCTTTTTAGGTCTTCAAATTCGTCAACAGCGCAATGGCATATTCATATCTCAGGAGAAGTACCTCAAGGATGTACTGAGGAAATTCGGCATGCAAGATTGCAAAGGGGTCAAAATTCCAATGCCCACAAATGGCCATCTATGCGGTGATGAAAATGGTATTGACTTCGATCAAAAGGTATACCGCTCCATGATTGGTTCTCTATTGTATCTATGTGCGTCTAGGCCAGATATTATGCTTAGTGTTTGCATGTGTGCCCGATTTCAAGCTACACCGAAGGAATCACACCATAAGGCTGTGAAGCATATTCTTCGATATCTATCTCACACACCAACACTTGGATTATGGTATCCCAAGGGCTCGGCTTTTGATCTCATTGGATATTCAGACTCTGACTATGCTGGTGATCGTGTGGACCGCAAGTCAACATCTGGTACATGTCATTTCCTCGGAAGATCTTTGGTCTGTTGGTCCTCGAAGAAACAGAATTGCATATCACTGTCTACTGCTGAAGCTGAGTACATTGTTGCTGGTTCTTGCTGTGCTCAATTGTTGTGGATGAAGCAAACTCTCAAGGACTACGACGTCAACGTGAAGAATGTGCCTCTCTTCTGTGACAACGAGAGTGCCATCAAGATTGCTCACAATCCAGTTCAGCACTCGAAGACAAAGCACATTCAGGTTCGTCATCATTTTCTTCGTGATCATGTGTTGAAGGGCGACATTTCTATTGAGCATGTGAAGACTGAAGAACAGCTAGCCGATATCTTAACAAAGCCCTTGGATGAGAAGAGATTTAGCAAGTTGCGGTGTGAGCTAAATATCTTAGAATCTTCTAATGTTCTTTGAAAAGGACACTCATCCTAACACTTATGCAAAATTGATGACTTAGATGTGCAACACATGAAGAAAAGTTTTTCTTCAATCAATGAAGACTAACAATCTAAGTGTGAAGAAATTAACGAAGAATTTGATTCTCAGAGCCCTACGACAATTTTACGCGGTGTCTGAAATCATCATTCTTATACGGTGGGTCATGCCACCACCAAAAGTTGAAAATCTTCAATTTGAGTTGTTCCTTAGTTTTGAAATTCCTCAGTTGTTCATGTTCTTCAACTTTGCATTGTCTTCACTGTTTCTGTCGTTTTTCTTCATCGGTTATATATATATAAGTTTATGTCCTCTACAGCATTCACTTATTGCTATTTCTTCAAGTTGTTTTTTCTGCTAAGTGAATGTGATCGGACCCTTCCCCCTCTATGCTAAACTCAACCCAATCTATTCACAAATTCTTCATGTGTGTTCTATTTGAAACTCGTTCAAAATCTTCATTGTGTCCTTGTCAGCTGAAGAATTTGCGAACGGAACTTTTAACTTATCTTATCTAAATTTTCGGCTTTGCCGCTCAAACCGTTCTGCATTCCACGAAACACTTATCTATTCACCCACGATCTCCACTTCTCAGTACGTGGGTGACACATGTCAAGCGAATGAGAAGGGTCAGGGGCACGTTCGTCCAATTTCTTCGGGCGAACAGTTTTTCACCGTGGCTATAAATACCCCTCCCCTTCCTCACTTCTCTTTTACTCCGCTCGACCTCACGCCAGCTCGAGCTTCTCAAACCCTAGTGTCGCCGCTACTTCATCGTCGCCAGTGAGGAAGAGCTTCACTGTCTCGACCTCGTCGCCGTCGTACTCGCGCTGGCTGCGGATTTCTTCACTCCGCCGCCGCCGTAGCTGTCTTCCTCAGCCGAGTTAGGGCGTGGAAGATCTGAACTGACGAACTTCACATCTACACTTCCCAGTTCGTCGTGTTCTTCGTCCAGGGTAATTAAAAGTTACTTTTACTACCCTCTTTCATTCGACAAATTTCTACAAAATCTTCAAAGGTGTTTATTCTTCAAATTCTTCACACACTAAACACCTCACATGTCATCTGTTCTTGATTCATTTCTCTAAGCTATATTTTTCTTCAAGATTCCTCAATTGTGTGGATTTCTGATCTGTACAACTCTGGAACCTAAGACAAAGAACGCTTAGTGAAATTCTTCAAGACTCATCTGGTCAAATTCCTCAAACTTGTTCTTTTTGAAAAACTCTGAGAACGCATATGACCTCTCCAAATTCCTCGCAACTATACTCTGTTCACAGGTACTCATGTCAGCTGCTGAATCACTAGGTTCTCATCAACTTAACTCATTTGCAGCGTTCCTCGAAGAAAAGTTGCATACATCTTCAGAGAATTCCATTGTTCAAATTCCCCATCTGAAGAAAATGGCTGATGGAAAGAAGCCACAAAAGGGAGGAAAGAGGCCTGAGGTTAATACTGCTTTTGAGATCCCTGATGACATATATAAGGATTATTGCACTCCTGATGAGGCCAAGTTTGGCAAGGAGGACAAAAATCAGCGCAAGGTGCGCATCCAGAGGATAGAGAGGAGATGGGCAAGAGAGTGGAGGGAGTACAGGTATGTTACTCCCAAGTACATGAAGAAATTCGCTCTCAATCCTCCATGCCCAAGACCTCCATTGGCACCTGGCCAAGAAGCAGATCCCACCAGCCTCAAGCGTGGTGAGGATTATCCTGATGAATGGGCCAAACGCCAGGCCAAGTTGGCCAGACAAGCAAGAGAAGCAGTGAGGAAATTCAACGAAGACTCTGCTGCTGCTGCTGCCACTGTTGAGGCCTCTGCTAGCAAGCCGAAGAAGGCCATGGCAAAGAAGCCTGCTCATAAGCCAAGTGCTTCACCCTCAATGCCCTCACGGCCCAGTTCCTCTGCAATGCCCTCACGGCCAGAATCTTCAAAGCCCTCACGGCCAACTCCTCATGCTGCTCCCGCTCCAAAGTCCTCAGCTCCTCCGCCAAAGTCCTCAGCTGCTCCGACCAAATCCTCTGCACCTGTGCACCTTGCCACGTGCCAAAGGACGACAGGCATCTCTATTGCCTCAGGAGCTTCTGCTAGTTCCTTAGCTGCACCAAATTCTTCAATGGGACCCTCTCTGCTGAAGACAAAGGCCACTGCTGGACGTGGCTCTCGCTCAAGTCCTCACAAGAAGCAGGCCACCTTCCAAGTGCCGTCTAATGAAGACGAAGCTGATGATGATGAACTTGCAGAAATCATCAGAGATAGGCAGGTCAAGGCCGCTAGAGCCAAAGGCAGCAATGTGCCTCTTCGTCTGGAGCCGAAGCTGATCCTAGACTTCATTGATCGATGGCACAAGGATCCCAACACGCCTTAGCCGGAGATGAACCTCACTCCTGGTCAAAGTCATGTTTTGACTGCCTTCATCGAAGAAGAGAAATGGAAATTTGAACAAGGAAGAAGAGTGAAGAAAGCGCAGTACAAGAAACAGCGTTTTCTGAAGCAAAATGTTCTGAAGCTTTCCCCCGAAGAACTCGTTGCCTTGCAAGCTGAGATCAAGCAACTGAGTGATGAATTTGATCGTTACTACGCTGACTGGCTTGGATCCAAAGTCAGGTTTGTGAAGTTGACTGAAAAGTTCACGTCTAATGTTGCAGCCCCAACGCAACAAGAAAATCCTTAGGCTGAAGCATCTGCTCAGCCGACTGAAGAAAATGCCAGCACCGCTGATGACAATCAGGCTGCTGAAGAAACTCAAAGCACCAGGGCTGATGACTGCATTCCAGCCACTGAAGAAATTGCCAGGGCATCCAGTAGTGGTGCGCCTGAAGAAAATGAAGAAGTCAGGGCAACTGCGTCAGTTGTGCCTGAAGAAATTCAACCAAATTCCTCTGCTACTCCTGCGCCTACCCGAACTCCGATCCTTCCATCTGCATCAGATGTGAAGAAGACCAAGGCTGCAGAGCGTGCAACAGTGAAGAAAAGGAAGGCATCAACTTCATCACATTCTTCAGCCCCGAAGAAGATGAAGCCATTGACTAGCTCATTTGACAACCCAATTGATGTTGTTCCTATTTCAACCATGCCATCAAAGGACCTTGTTCCTTTTGATGAAGATTATGTGATTCCAAGTGAATCCGATGAAGAGAATCCTTCTGCTGCTTCGTCAGAGCAGTTGGATGAAGAAATTGAAGTGGATGCAATCCCTTCAACACCAATTGTCTCCTCGCCTATGCCTCAATTCACTGCTGAAGAGGCCGGCGTTGAAGAAATGGAAGAAGAAGATGTGGACATTGGAAGCACTACTCCAGTGATGAATGATGACTTTTGGGAAAGTCAGCACCCCAACTCTCCTCTGTTCATACCACTCCAACAAATTCCTCAGTCCCCTGTTGCTACTGAAGTACAAATGGGATCTGAAGAACCTCGTGAGACTCCATCTGTCCATGAAGAAATTCCAGCCACTAGTGCTGATGAAAATGTAAATGAAGAATTGAAGACCCAGGCTGTCACTGAAGAAGAAGCTGAAATTCCTCAGCCTGTGGAACCTGAGATTGCGATTCCTGAGGTGATAATGCAATTGACTGACACTCCTCAGCCCAAGCCAAAGGATCCATTCTCAAAGAAGCAGAAATTCAAGGCTGATGACTTCTTCGGTGAGCATGTGTTCTTCACTGACTATAATCCCTATGATTCTGCTCGTCTTAGAAGGAAGCGCTTCTGGACCGCCAGCCAGGCCAACTTCTATTCTTCACTGCTCTTCAACAAGGACAAAGTCTTCGACCACGAGCATATTCCTCATGTGGACATGGAATCACTGCCATGCTTCTCACCTGTCCTCAGTGTGCTTCATGACGCAGGCCTCCTCAACTTTTGCACAGACATAGTTGACTGGAATGAAGAGCTCATTCTTCAATTCTACGCAACACTGCATATCACAGGAGATGCTGACGATGTGAACTCCTGGGTTTTGGACTGGATGACCGAAAACACTCACTATAAGGCACCGGCCTCTGAATTACTTCACGCCCTGCCCATCAGTCCTCCACCTGAAGGAGCTCGTTGCCTGTACCAAGAGCCTGAACTGACTGCCCATTATATGCAAGTTCTTATGAAGCCTCTGAAACCTGGTCAAGCCCCAAGGACCAAATTCCTCGTGAAGGAATTGCTATATGTGCCAAGAACAGTCTATCGCATTCTGACGAAGACTATGAATCCAATCAAAGGCCACGACTCGAATGATGAAGAAGTTGTTGGCATCATGAAGAATCTGCTGTTCAATATCATGCATGGCATTCCTGTCAACTATCATGATTTCTTCATGAGGACTCTGGCAAATGTCGCTCTCTCTCCGTTTGATCTGAAGCCTTATGCTCCTTGGATCATGATATTCCTCAGAACAAGGTCTTCACTCAACTACAAGGCTGATTTTCAGAATCATCTCAGCTACTTGCCCCTAATCGAAGTCCTCAAGCGGACCTATTCCTCAGCTGATGAAAAGGGCAAGGCACCTGCTGTTATTGATGAAGGCATTCGTCCATTGGATGGTCAGTTTCGCAAAGCGTATCTTATTCCACCAATGATGACTCTGCCACACATGATTCTGCTGCCAATGCACCCAAGTCTACTTCGCAGGCCACAACTCCACGAGTGATGACTGACCGTGAGCTGCTCCTTAGTCTTCACCAGAAGGTGGATCGAAACCATAAATGGGTTAAGCGTCAGTTTGGTTCTATTCTTCACAACATGACTGCTACACATAATGCAATGAAGAAAAACCATTACTACCTCCATGAAGTCTTCGGTCGCACCTGGGCTATTCTGTCTCATGTATATGGTGAAGAAGATCTGAAGAAAATGGGTCTCAAGGAAGATTTTGACTGGTCTGCTCCTCCACCGAAGAAATACAAGAAGGTCAAGGTTCCTTCCTTGGTGGCCAGCTCATATTCTTCATCGCGCGAAACCGACGAGCATGAAGACTTGGACGACACTGCGGCAGGCCCTACAACAACAAATGACCCCAACAACGCTGGCGCTCCTCCATCAACATGATATTCTTCAGGGGCGTTAGTCCTCATTTTCGATTCTTTTGGTCATTTGATGACAAAGGGGGAGAAATTTGAGTTAGTCTTCAAGCGGGTCTATCTTATATGGGCGTTTTTTTCTAAGTTACAACTCTCGTTCTTCTGATAACTTTGCTGGATCGAGTTGTAAACTTAAACTCTATGGTGGCCTGATACTTTTGCTGAGCTCTTCTGCATGCTTATTCGCCATTAACGTTTATGCACGCATGCTGAATTACATCAGTCACCATATTTCATCATGCATTTCAAATTCTTCATATTATATGTCAACTGCGTGTATGAATTACAAGATATAGGGGGAGATCTCCATGATTCTACTCTTCAAGTGTGCATTCCTTCAAAAGCAAATTCCTCACTATGCACATCTTCAGGGGGAGTTCTTCTATATCTTGCAATCAAATTCCTCAATATCAGTATTTACACTTCATATGTTTATCCCCATTGAAAACTTAACCTATATTGTCATCAATCACCAAAAAGGGGGAGATTGTAAGTGCATCTAGTGCCCCTTAGTGATTTTGGTGTATTGAAGACTTATAGGTTAAGGGACTAATGTGTTTATGAGTGTACACACGTCTATAAGTCTATGAGGAGTTTGGTATTTACAGAGAAAGTCGACCCCTAAAAATGAAGTTCTTCGACTGAAGACTTTGGATTTCTGAAGACTTTGAAAGTGAAGAAATTGGTGTGACCTTGAAGGCTTGGTATTCATTCGAGGAACATGGAGCATGAAGACTTTTGTTTTCGTAGTTTCATTTTCTCTTTCTTGAGTCATAGGAAACACCGTATGCTACCTCTTGAGCAATGTGTTGGTTTTCCCTTGAAGAGGAAAGGGTGATGCAGCAAAGTACCATAAGTATTTCCCTCAGTTTTTGAGAACCAAGGTATCAATCCAGTAGGAGGCTACGCGCGAGTCCCTCGCACCTACACAAACAAATAAATCCTCGCAACCAACGCGATAAGGGGTTGTCAATCCCTACACGGTCACTTACGAGAGTGAGATCTGATAGATATGATAGGATAATATTTTTGGTATTTTTATGATAAAGATGCAAAGTAAAATAAAAGTAAAGTGAAAAGCAACGGAAATAACTAAGTGTTGGAAGATTAATATGATGAAGATAGACCCGGGGGCCATAGGTTTCACTAGTGGCTTCTCTCAAGAGCATAAGTATTTTACGGTGGGTGAACAAATTACTGTTGAGCAATTGACAGAATTGAGCATAGTTATGAGAATATCTAGGTATGATCATGTATATAGGCATCACGTCCGAGACAACTAGACCGACTCCTGCCTGCATCTACTACTATTACTCCACACATCGACCGCTATCCAGCATGCATCTAGAGTATTAAGTTCATAAGAACAGAGTAACGCCTTAAGCAAGATGACATGATGTAGAGGGATAAATTCATGCAATATGATAAAAACCCCATCTTGTTATCCTCGATGGCAACAATATAATACGTGCCTTGCTGCCCCTACTGTCACTGGGAAAGGACACCGCAAGATTGAACCCAAAGCTAAGCACTTCTCCCATTGCAAGAAAGATCAATCTAGTAGGCCAAACCAAACTGATAATTCGAAGAAACTTGCAAAGATAACCAATCATACATAAAAGAATTCAGAAGATTCAAATATTGTTCATAGATAAACTTGATCATAAACCCACAATTCATCGGTCTCAACAAACACACCGCAAAAGAAGATTACATCGAATAGATCTCCACGAGAGAGGGGGAGAACATTGTATTGAGATCCAAAAAGAGAGAGGAAGCCATCTAGCTAATAACTATGGACCTGAAGGTCTGAGGTAAACTACTCACACTTCATCGGAGAGGCTATGGTGTTGATGTAGAAGCCCTCCGTGATGGGTGCCCCCTCTGGCGGAGCTCCGGAACAGGCCCCAAGATGGGATCTCGTGGGTACAGAAGGTTGCGGCGGTGGAATTAGGTCTTTGGCTCCGTATCTGATCGTTTGGGGGTACGTAGGTATATATAGGAGGAAGGAGTACGTCGGTGGAGCAACATGGGGCCCACGAGGGTGGAGGGCGCGCCCAGGGGGGTAGGTGCGCCCCTACCTCGTGGCTTCCTGGTAGCTTTCTCGACGTAGGGTCCAAGTCCTCTGGATCACGTTCGTTCCGAAAATCACGTTCCCGAAGGTTTCATTCCGTTTGGACTCCGTTTGATATTCTTTTTCTGCGAAACTCTGAAATAGGCAAAAAACAACAATTCTGGGCTGGGCCTGCGGTTAATAGGTTAGTCCCAAAAATAATATAAAAGTGAATAATAAAGCCCAATAATGTCCAAACCATAAGATAATATAGCATGGAGCAATCAAAAATTATAGATACGTCGGAGACGTATCAAGCATCCCCAAGCTTAATTCCTGCTCGTCCTCGAGTAGGTAAATGATAAAAACAGAATTTTCGATGCGGAGTGCTATTTGGCATAATTTCAATGTAATTCTTCTTAATTGTGGTATGAATATTCAGATCCGAAAGATTCAAGATAAAAGTTCATATTGACATAAAAATAATAATACTTCAAGCATACTAACTAAGCAATTATGTCCTCTCAAAATAACATGGCCAAAGAAAGTTCATCCCTACAAAATCATATAGTTTAGTCATGCTCCATCTTCGTCACACAAGAATGCTCTCATCATGCACAACCCCGATGACAAGCCAAGCATTTGTTTCATACTTTAGTAATCTCAAACTTTTTCAACCTTCACGCAATACATGAGCGTGAGCCATGGATATAGCACTATGGGTGGAATAGAATATAATGATGGGGGTTATGTGGAGAAGACAAAAAAGGGAGAAAGTCTCACATCAACGAGGCTAATCAATGAGCTATGGAGATGCCCATCGATTGATGTTAATGCAAGGAGTAGGGATTGACATGCAACGGATGCACTAGAGCTATAAATATATGAAGGCTCAACAAAAGAAACTAAGTGGGTGTGCATCCAACTTGCTTGCTCACGAAGACCTAGGGCATTTGAGGAAGCCCATTGTTGGAATATACAAGCCAAGTTCTATAATGAAAAATTCCCACTAGTATATGAAAGTGACAAAACAAGAGTCTCTCTATCATGAAGATTATGGTGCTACTTTGAAGCACAAGTGTGGTAAAAAGGATAGTAACATTGTCCCTTCTCTCTTTTTCTCTCATTTTTTTGGGCCTTCTCTTTTTTTATGGCCTTTCTCTTTTTTTCCTCACTTGGGACAATGCTCTAGAAAATGATGATCATCACACTTCTATTTATTTACAACTCAATGATTACAACTTGATACTAGAACAAAGTATGACCCTATATGAATGCCTCCGGCGGTGTACCGGGATATGCAATGAACCAAGAGTGACATGTATGAAAGGTGAGAGTGCGTATAATCCATGGACTCAACATTAGTCATAAAGAACTCACATACTCATTGCAAAAATCTACAAGTCATAAAAAACCAAGCACTACGCGCATGCTCCTAGGGGGATAGATTGGTAGGAAAAGACCATCGCTCGTCCCCGACCGCCACTCATAAGGAGGACAATCAAAGAACACCTCATGTTTCAAATTTGTTACATAAAGTTTACCATACGTGCATGCTACGGGACTTGCAAACTTCGACACAAGTATTTCTCAATTTCACAACTACTCAACTAGCATGACTTTAATATCACTACCTACATGTCTCAAAACAATCATCAAGCATCAAACTTCTCTTAGTATTCAACACACTCATAAGAAAGTTTTTACTATTCTTGAATACCTAGAATATTAGGATTATTTAAGCAAATTACCATGCTATTTAAGACTCTCAAAATAATCTAAGTGAAGCATGAGAGATCAATAGTTTCTATAAAACAAATCCACCACCGTGCTCTAAAAGATATAAGTGAAGTACTAGAGCAAAAACTATATAACTCAAAAGATATAAGTGAAGCACATAGAGTATTCTAATAATTTCCGAATCATGTGTGTCTCTCTCAAAAGGTTTGTACAGCAAGGATGATTGTGTTAAACTAAAAAGCAAAGACTCAAATCATACAAGACGCTCCAAGCAAAACACATATCATGTGGTGAATAAAAATATAGCTCCAAGTAAAGTTACCGATGGAAGTAGACGAAAGAGGGGATGCCTTCCGGGGCATCCCCAAGCTTTGGATTTTTGGTGTCCTTAGATTATCTTGGGGGTTCCATGGGCATCCCCAAGCTTAGGCTCTTGCCACTCCTTATTCCATAATCCATCAAATCTTTCACCCAAAATTTGAAAACTTCACAACACAAAACTCAGCAGAAAATCTCGTGAGCTCCGTTAGCGAAAGAAAACAAAAGACCACTTCAAGGTACTGTAATGAACTCATTCTTTATTTATATTGGTGTTAAACCTACTGTATTCCAACTTCTCTATGGTTTATAAACTCTTTTACTAGCCATAGAGTCATCAAAATAAGCAAACAACACACGAAAAACAGAATCTGTCAAAAACAGAACAGTCTGTAGTAATCTGTAACTAACACAAACTTCTGGAACTCCAAAACATCATCCAAAATAGGAAGACCTAGACAATTTGTTTATTGAACAGCATCAGTTGGAATCAATATTTTATCACGTTCCGGTGATTTTTAACAATTGTTTTCGTGAACAGAAAGTTTCTGGAATTTTCTGCAAGATCAAATAACTATCATCCAAGAAGATCCTATAGGTTTAACTTGGCACAAACACTAATTAAAACATAAAAACACATCTAACCAGAGGCTAGAACAAATATTTATTCCTAAACAGAAGCAAAAAGCAAAAAAATCTAAAAAATAAAATTGGGTTGCCTCCCAATAAGCGCTATCGTTTAACGTCCCTAGCTAGGCATAAAAGCAAGGATAGATCTAGGTATTCTCATCTTTGGTGGGCACTCCATAAGTGGCTCTCATGATAGATTCATATGTTAGTTTTATTTTGTTCCTAGGGAAGTGTTCCATGCCTTTCTTTAATGGAAATTAGAATCTAATATTCCCTTCCTTCATATCAATAATTGCACCAATCGTTCTAAGGAAAGGTCTACCAAGAATAATAGGACATGAAGGATTGCAATCTATGTCAAGAACGATAAAATCTACGGGCACATAGTTCCTATTTGCAACAATAAGAACATCATTAATTCTTCCCATAGGTTTCTTAATAGTGGAATCCGCAAGGTGCAAGTTTAAAGAGCAATCATCAAAATAACGGAAACCTAGCAAATCGCACAAAGTTTTTGGAATCGTGGAAACACTAGCACCCAAATAACACAAAGCATAGCATTCATGATCTTTAATCTTAATTTTAATAGTAGGTTCCCACTCATCATAAAGTTTTCTAGGGATAGAAACTTCCAACTCAAGATTTTCTTCATAAGATTGCATCAAGGCATCTACGATATGTTTGGTAAAAGCTTTATTTTGACTATAGCATGAGGAGAATTTAGCTTGGATTGCAACATGGAAATACAATCTATCAAAGAGCAATTATCATAATTAAATTCCTTGAAATCCAAAATAGTGGGTTTATAATATCTAGGGTTTTGATTTCTTCAATCCCACTTTTATCAATTTTAGCATCAAGATCTAAAAACTCCGAATTTTTGGAACGCCTTCTAGGTAAAGGTGGATCATATTCAGTCCCATCATTATCAAGATTCATATTGCAAAACAAAGATTTAATAGGGGACACATCAATAACTTTTAGATCTTCATCTTTATTTTCATAGAAATTTGAAGAACACGCTTTTATAAAGCAATCTTTCTTAGCACGCATCCTAGCGGTACTTTCTTTGCACTCATCAATGGAAATTCTCATGGCTTTGAGAGACTCATTGATATCATGCTTAGGAGGAATAGATCTAAGTTTCAAAGAAAAAACATCAAGAGAAATTCTATCAACGTTCCTAGCCAATTCATCAACTTTAAGCAATTTTTATTCAAGCAAAGCATTGAAATTCTTTTGCGAATTCATAAACTCTTTAACACTAGTCTCAAATTCAGAGGGCATCTTATTAAAATTTCCATAAGAATTGTTGTAGGAATTACCATAATTATTAGAGGAATTGCTAGGATAAGGCATAGGATTAAAGTTTCCTCTATACGCGTTGTTACCAAAATTATTCCTACCAACAAAATTCACATCCATAGATTCATTATTATTCTCAATCAGAGTAGACAAAGGCATATCATTGGGATCAGAAGAAACACTCTTAGTAGCAAATAATTTCATAAGTTCATCCATCTTTCCACTCAAAACATTAATTTCTTCTATCGCATGCACTTTTTTATTAGTAGATTTTTCAGTGTGCCATTGAGAATAATTAACCATAATATTATCTAGGAGTTTAGTAGCTTCTCCTAAAGTGATATCCACAAAAGTGCCTCCCGCGGCCGAATCTAAAAGATTTCTAGAAGCAAAATTCAATCCGGCATAAATTTTTTGTATAATCATCCACAAATTCAAACCATGCAACCATGTGTAGGGCAATTACGTATCATTAATTTCATCCTCTCCCAAGCTTGTGCAACATGTTCATGATCAAGTTGCTTAAAATTCATAATATCGTTTCTAAGAGAGATAATCTTAACGGGAGGAAAATACTTAGAGATAAAAGCATCTTTGCACTTATTCCAAGAATCAATACTATTTTTAGGCAAAGACGAAAACCAAGCTTTAGCACGATCTCTAAGCGAAAAAGGAAATAGCTTCAGTTTAACAATATCATTATCAACATCTTTCTTCTTTTGCATATCACACAAATCAACGAAGCTATTTAGATGAGTAGCGGCATCTTCACTAGGAAGGCCGGCGAATTGATCCTTCATGACAAGATTCAACAAAGCAGCATTGATTGCACAAGATTCAGTATCGGTAAGAGGAGCAATCGGAGTGCTAAGGAAATTATTATTGTTGGTATTGGTAAAGTCACATAATTTGGTATTATCTTGAGCCATCGTGACAAGCAACCAATCCAACACACGAGCAAATAAGAGACGTGCAAAAAGAGGTAAACGGAAAAGAGAGGGCGAATAAAACGGCAAGGGTGAAGTGGGGGAGAGGAAAACGAGAGGCAAATGGCGAATAATGTAATGCGGGAGATAAGGGTTTGTGATGGGTACTTGGTACGTTGACTTTTGTGTAGACCTCCCCGGCAACGGCGCCAGAAATCCTTCTTGCTACCTCTTGAGCACTGCGTTGGGTTTCCCTTGAAGACGAAAGGGTGATGCAGCAAAGTAGCGTAAGTATTTTCCTCAGTTTTTGAGAACCAAGGTATCAATCCAGTAGGAGGCTACGCGCAAGTCCCTCACACCTACACAAACAAATAAATCCTCGCAACCAACGCGATAAGGGGTTGTCAATCCCTACACGGTCACTTACGAGAGTGAGATCTGATAGATATGATACGATAATATTTTTGGTATTTTTATGATAAAGATGCAAAGTAAAATAAAAGCAAAGTAAAAAGCAACGGAAATAACTAAGTGTTGGAAGATTAATATGATGAAGATAGACCCGGGGGCCATAGGTTTCACTAGTGGCTTCTCTCAAGAGCATAAGTATTTTACGGTGGGTGAACAAATTACTGTTGAGCAATTGACAGAATTGAGCATAGTTATGAGAATATCTAGGTATGATCATGTATATAGGCATCACGTCCGAGACAAGTAGACCGACTCCTGCCTGCATCTACTACTATTACTCCACACATCGACCGCTATCCAGCATGCATCTAGAGTATTAAGTTCATAAGAACAGAGTAACGCCTTAAGCAAGATGACATGATGTAGAGGGATAAATTCATGCAATATGATAAAAACCCCATCTTGTTATCCTCGATGGCAACAATACAATACGTGCCTTGCTGCCCCTACTGTCACTGGGAAAGGACACCGCAAGATTGAACCCAAAGCTAAGCACTTCTCCCATTGCAAGAAAGATCAATCTAGTAGGCCAAACCAAACTGATAATTCGAAGAGACTTGCAAAGATAACCAATCATACATAAAAGAATTCAGAAGATTCAAATATTGTTCATAGATAAACTTGATCATAAACCCACAATTCATCGGTCTCAACAAACACACCGCAAAAGAAGATTACATCGAATAGATCTCCACGAGAGAGGGGGAGAACATTGTATTGAGATCCAAAAAGAGAGAGGAAGCCATCTAGCTAATAACTATGGACCTGAAAGTCTGAGGTAAACTACTCACACTTCATCGGAGAGGCTATGGTGTTGATGTAGAAGCCCTCCGTGATGGGTCCCCCCTCCGGCGGAGCTCCGAAACAGGCCCCAAGATGGGATCTCGTGGGTACAGAAGGTTGCGGTGGTGGAATTAGGTTTTTGGCTCCGTATCTGATCGTTTGGGGGTACGTAGGTATATATAGGAGGAAGGAGTACGTCGGTGGAGCAACGTGGGGCCCACGAGGGTGGAGGGCACGCCCAGGGGGGTAGGCGCGCCCCCTACCTCGTGGCTTCCTGGTAGCTTTCTTGACGTAGGGTCCAAGTCCTCTGGATCACGTTCGTTCCGAAAATCACGTTCCCGAAGGTTTCATTCCGTTTGGACTCCGTTTGATATTCTTTTTCTGCGAAACTCTGAAATAGGCAAAAAATAGCAATTCTGAGCTGGGCCTCCGGTTAATAGGTTAGTCCCAAAAATAATATAAAAGTGAATAATAAAGCCCAATAATGTCCAAAACAGAAGATAATATAGCATGGAGCAATAAAAAATTATGGATACGTTGGAGACGTATCACCGTACTGTTAAAGGGGGTCGAGAAAATAATAAGGAAAAATTTCCATGTGATGCTCAACTCAAAATCCTACACCTACCAATCCCTTCGAGTGAAGCCATTGGAAATCTCATACAATTCAGTCATATTCTTCAGTGACAGAGACGAAGTTCTTCTGGTCTCTGAGGAATTTGTTCTGCCTGGGGAGTTAGGAATTCGGCAGTGCGGATTGCCTACACAATGAGGAACATGATAGCCCTGAGGAATTTGATACTCAAATTTCCGACCATTGCTGTGCTACGCGCCAGCTGTCCCAAAATATCTACCCACCTAACGGTCATATTATTGAAGGGCATTTATGTCTTATCATGTCGGTCTGCTCCCTAGGCTATAAATAGCCGCCCCCTACAACCACTAGCTGGTTGGCTGCTCCGAGAGAAACTGACACTTGTCACTTGAGAGCATCCCATCCTCCGAGGACTTTGAGCGAAAATCATCGAGTGAGGAAAACCCAAACCCAAACACCTACAAACCCAAAGTGATCGAGCATCACTGAAGAGATTGATCCTGCGTGGATCCGACGCTTGTTATCTTTGAAGACTGTGCTTCTTCCAGACGGTTAGGCGTCATGGTCTAGAGCATCCAAGAGGAATTGTGGATCGCCGAGTGACCGAGTCTGTGAAGGTTTGGAAGTCACTTGAAGACTTACCACGAGTGATTGGGCGAGGTCTGTGTGACATTAGCTCAAGGAGAATACGGTGAGAACTGTGTGTCCGCAGGTTTAAATACCTAGCCGCTCCAACCAGACGTACAACTGAGACATCAGTTGGAACTGGTCTACCAAATCATTGTCTTCACCAAGCTTACTAGTTCTATTTCCTCAACTCTTTTATTTCCTCATAATTGTGTTGTGCATTTGTTCATATCTGTGTTTGATGACTTTGACTGAAGACTTTCTCAATTTCCTCAGTTCAATTTCTTCAGTCTGTTTGTCTTCATCCTGTGCTATCTTGTGTTTACGCTTTCTGTACTCTGTGCTCGTCTTCATTTCATCATGATGACCATGCTTGTATTCTGCTATGTTTACTTTTAAGTACTTATTCCGCTGCAAGTAGTTCTTCGCTAAGGAATTTCCTCACCTACAAATTCCTCATTGAAGAATTCATAAAAATCGCCTATTCACCGCCCGCCCCCTCTAGTCGATATAACGCACTTTCAATATTGTTGCTCTTGTGTGACGGGCCTCTTGGAGGCTTATATATTAACCAAACTCATCCATCAATACGACTGTTCATTTGCCATTCACCGCTCTCGATTTCCACCATCGAACACCGTGAAGGATTTTTTAATACCATACCAGTTCAATTATACGAATTTGTAAATGGGTTCACATATTTTTTTACCTCTGTAGAAGTGCATGCTCTAACCAATGCAACCAAAAGACCGACCTAATGAAAGAGACTAGATAATACATTTATACGTCAACACTCTCCCTCACGTGGCCTAAACATGGACCGAAAGGGGACTGCAATTTAATTGCGTCAGCCGGGTCTTGAACTCAAGACCTTTTAATTCTGATACCATGTAGAAATGCATGCTTTAGCCAATGCAATTAAAAGACTGATCTAATAAAAGAGACTAGGCAATATATTTATACGTCGACAATTGTATAACCATGTGAAGTGTGTCGATCTGTTTATGAATTGTGGGAACAACAAACAAGGAAAATCAGACGAATGGACTTGTTTGACCGTGAGGCGAAAGGCGGGTGTTCCGGCGCTTAGGACCTGCTTGGTTATCTGCATGCATTTTGAGAGGTCGGATGTGATGAACGGGCATGTTCATTAGGGCCTGACTTAGTAAAAACCATGCAAAAAAGGCGTACATATGTAGTTTGGTTGCATGCATACTGGTTGGTGAGAGTCGCATGCGACCCGCCACAAAAAAGAAGGAAATCTTTGCCATCTTCTGACATGCGCGAGCCTGCACGAGTGAAAACGAGGATTTGGGCCATTCCTCCCAACTAGGGCAATGTTGCTTGAAGTGGTGTGCGGCGCATGAATTCCAAGCTCCTCAGCCAGGCCAGCGCAAGCAAACACGACGCGGACTATAAGAATTTTACTTCATGCAGCCTATGTACCATGGAAATCCCCATCAGCCACATGTTGTGGGAAAATGTCGCTGCAACGCACACGGACGAGCTAGCAACCAAGTGGGCAGCGGCAAGCAAAGTAAGCAGAGGGTTCTCGTTCCGGTTGTGCGAAGGTTCCATGCCGTTTTTTCGTAATTTTGGAAACCGTAGAAGATTTTTAAACCGGTTTTCTCTTTGTTGTTGCTTTCTTTACCCTTTCCTGGTCTTTTATTTTTTGTTTCTTTTCCTATTTTCATAAATTCACAAATTTCAAAAAATGTTCAAACTCTTCAAAAACTGTTCAGAATTTTTAAAAATGTTTGCTTTTAAAAAAACTTTCAGAATTTCAAAAAACGTTTAGAATTTAGTACAAATTTTGTCACAAGGAGCGTCTTGCAGGACCTGCCATCTACCACCGTGTTGGCAACTAAACACGCCCTAGTGATTTGATTTTCCTATTTTTGTATTCCCAGGCTGCAAGTACTTGCTAGCAATATAATGCGCATTAATAAAAACTTGAATTCTATTCGCATGTAGTGAATCTGATTCGGCGTCCCGTCCAACCAAACCAGTAAACAAACGGGAATGTTTCTGCGGCCAGATGATTGCGCAGCACAACCGAACGCATAGACAGCCAATCTCAATCCAGGATCCAGACTGTAAAGACGGAAAAGAAATTCGGCAACGGTCGCCCATGTGAGCGGGCCCCGGCGCTGGCGCAAGACGCCATCGCGATCCCAGCGAGGTCCAGCGAATTCCAGGAGAGGCAAAGAGGAGAGAGCCGTTATATAATCAATCAATTATCAAGGGAGGTTGGTTATATAATGGCACAAGAGGCGGCAGAACGTGAGGACAAGGCAAAGAGTCAAGGAGAGAGATAGAGGCATCTATTCTCACAAGATACGCGGCTGCCATGGCGAGAACCCTCTTTGGTTTCGTCGTCGCCGCAGCGCTCGTCCTCGCCGTCTTCATGCCGGCCCTCGCCGCCGCGCAGGCCCCCGCGCCGGCGCCCACCAGCGACGGTGAGTCATCAAACTCTAGCATCTTCCCTTCTGAATTGTTTTTCCCTTCTGAATTTCCTCTCACTTGTTTCCTGTCGATGCGTGCAGCATCCTCGGTCGACCAAGGCGTTGCCTATTTTCTGATGATCCTGGCGCTGGTGCTCACCTACCTCATCCACCCGTTGGACGCCTCCTCCCCGTACAAGCTCTTCTGAGCCTGTATATGCGCAGAGGCTTCTCATTCTTTTGTTCTTCTTTCTGTTGTTCGTTGGTCGATAAGCTAGTGGATTCTTGAGAGATTGGTTGTGTGAGATTCGATTTGGATTCATTAATTTGTTGCTCTTGTACTCTGGTGGATTCGCACGCACGCGTGCATATTTTTGTTCCAATGCTTCTCAGGTCTGTTGCCACTAATTATGCGTACTAGTCATCAGCCCGCATGGCGGCATGGGCTAGCAATTCATCAAGTGCATGAATAGTACCCCCTCCAATCTAAAATAAGTGTCGTGCGGGAGTACTATATATATGTAATTTCATAAAAGAATGAAAATATAGGTAGAAACTTTGAAGAATGTTAAAACTTTGAAGAATATTTTTTAAATGGTTTACATTAGAATATGTAGTACTTATTCTGGTTATTCATGGGGCAAAAAAGGGAATTACATTCTTCCTATTGGTTCTAATTAGGGGGTATTAAGTGAATTGGAGGAATGACGATGTAGGACATATGAACGATACTTGGCTCTTGGCGACTCTAAATACGAAAAATATGCCCTGTAAATCATTTTTCATTTTTCGAATGGGTCAATGTAGAAAAAGTTTTCCTTTTGGAACAAAATTAGCACCTTATGTTGAAGAACCATGCTGGACATGAACGGTAGAAATGCAAACTTTAAAAGTGGTTTATTTATTTATCAATCACTAATGAAGTTTGAAAAGGTTTAGATGCAAGCCTGTAATTATCTTTTACTGACTCCTGAAGAGTGAACTTGGTTGTACAGAGAATTACAGACATGAGAAATCTCGTAGACGTCTCTTTTGGGAGACATAATTCATTGTTTAATTGTCTTTAACAAGGTCTATGCACTTTACCAAGACATTGTTATTTTATTTTTTGACAAATCTGGTAGACGTCTCTTTTGGGAGAGAGGGGGCGGCAAATGCAAGTATCATTCAGTGAAATGGAAGGTCATTTGTAGATCCAAAAAAGAGAGGGGGTCTTGGAGTTCTGGATTTGCCAAAACAAAACATCAGCTTGATGACTAAGTGGTGGTGAAAATTAGAAACACAAGAGGGGTTATGGCAGAAGATTGTCAAATCTAAGTATTTCCGGAACCAAATCATAGCTTCAGTTAAACCTGGATTTAATGACTCTCCTTTCTGGAAAAACATTCTCAAAGTGAAAAATGCTTACCTTGCTGGCAGAAAAATTAATACGAATAGTCGCAATCTTACTCCTAATGTCTCAGTTGGTAGTCTCCGTTCCGGGTTTATTTTCGTCCCACCATTTTCGTCCGGTTTTTTTCGCTGGTTTTTTTTTCATCCTCCCCACGCACTAAAAAACCTACGCTCGATCCCCTCGACGCACGCTCCTCTCGATCCACCCCTCCCGCTGGGGCCTCTCTCTCTTTCCCTCCTCCCCCGCTCCACCGCCGCCGGCCCATCTCCCGCCCCGCCGCCCCATATCCCGCTCTGCCACCGCCCCTACTGCTCCACCGAACCGACCTCTTCTTCGAGCGTGAGCCGCTCCTCTCCCTGACACCCTCGTACGCACTAGGGTTTCGTGCGCCGCCGCCGCCGCCGGTCCTCTTCAACACCGCGACGGGCTTCACGGCCTACTTCGGCCTCAGGCCTTAATGCTTCCTCTGCTTCTGTGTCGACCGGCTTTTCAGCGAGGAGGACGTACATCACGCAGCTTGTCTTCTCGGAAGGAGATGATGAAGGATGCAGAGAAGGAAGGCAACGTGGTGTGTTCTTGCTGCAAAGTTCTCGTTCATATTTTTCTTGCTGCAAAGTTCTCGTACATATTTTTCTTCTTGGTAGGAAGGCAACGTGTTGTGTTCTTGATGATGATCGAAGAAGATCGTGCTGGCTGCTGTTCAAGGGACGATAGCCAAAGAAGAAGAAGATGATTGCTATGTTCTGCTGGATCAGGATTCTGGAAGACCACGAAGAGGAATAAGACAAGCAGGCATATGTGTACCGTCACGAGCAGCAAAACGAAGAGTAAACCCAAGAATATCAAGGGGGGATTATGTTGGCTGCCGTGGAGGACGAGATGCAAGGGTGCTCGGGCAGCGGCTGCAGCAGCATGACAGATCAAGCGAGCTAGGTTGTGCCATCTCTGGTCCTCTCTCTTCAAACGGTCGACACCGGGTGCTTACGATTGACGTGACGGCGGCGGTGCAAGAGCATGGCGTAGCTGGTCTGAGAGTGGCGATGGACTCACTGCCCGCTGCTATTATATCATCCAAAGTAGTGGCAGGGCGCAGCGGCACGAACGGCTCAGCCTCTGCCTTGTTCATCCCATTACCACAGAGGCGCTTTAATTACTGACACATCTGTTCTTATTATGCAACTGCAGGTGATTTCTCATCTTTCAACTCGTTCTATTTTACTCGTCATACATGGAGAGAGTTTATACAATGTTAGATGAAGAGTTGGCGGTGCCATGGTGCCAAGGTTTGCTTCTCAAAACTGATAAGATCACATGATGCTTTTATATGCTTATTATTAAATCACAGGCAAATAACCCACTTCAACCTGCGTGATAATTATGCAGTGAACAGAGCTTTTGTTAAGTGAGTTAATAGAGCAATTCTTCAGATTTGTAATTAGCTGTTGTTCATATTTGAACTAGCGCTTCATACAGAACAATTTTGAGAGCAACTCCCCGCAAAAAAAATACATCAACTATAATTGTTGGAATCCTGAAGGTAGTTCCATCGAAGTTTGTGAGTATATTTGCAAACCTCTGTCTACCTATGAATACTATTATCGAGATAGTTTAAACCATGTTGTTGGCCTGCTACAATGCTCAATGGTTTACCCTTGCTCGGATCAATTCTGGTGTGTTTGTAGTGGGAATGTGGGATGATGTATGAAGAGATAAAGAAAATTATGCTCGCGGAATATGAGTATGTAGTAACAGTTCTCTGTTATGGTTCGCGACAATTGTTCTGGTACATCTCATTGGTAGTTTATATGTAATGCAATGCCGTTTTATAATTATCATGCTAAAAAATAATGTTACATTAGACATTTCAACATAAATGAGTTGGACAACTGAGCCCACAATATATAACTATGTATATTGGGACACAACGTTTTGCCTCTGTGTCCAGATGAGCCGGTCATTCGTCAGTTGGAATCCGCACCAAAGAGTTTCTGTGGTGTTGGTGTTCGCCAGTAGTCCAGTACATCGAGTATAGAACACCCGTGTATGCTGCAGGTGGTTACGGCGTACAGCGGAACTAACAGAACTATTTTGAATCTCGGTGGCTCTGTATCAGGGTCTTCCTGTACTGATGGTTGAAAGATTTCCATGTGGTATGTGACATGGTACAGATTTTTCGTTTCCTCGTAACTGTGATCAGATAATCATGGATGACGAAAGGCAAACGGATTCCTTGCCTTCCAATTTATCAGTCTTCAGTTACGCTCACGTACCGAGTGAATAGATTGCAATGTTCTGTACTTCTTATTTCTAATTGATTTCATTCTCTAATGGTTGCATTAACTTGCCAAATATTTCATCTGGCGGATGCATGGGAGGGGATATGCATCTGCGGCTGTGCGTCTATGGTGGCAGTGGAACAGTCCTCACTGTAAGTGATCTTAGATAGGGATGAGGTTAGCAACGAGGGCGAAAGATGATGAGGCTCCAGCATCTACTTTGTGAAGTTCTTCTAATTTCAAATGTTATAGACAGCTAGAAAGACAGCCCACTGTACAAGTTGTCTATATCGATATCTAGAGATGATATGGAGAGCCGCTACAGATAGATACTATCTAGACTATTGTACTTGCCCTTATTGCTGCAGGTCGAAGGCATCGTGGTGGCGCATTGGAGCTGGAGGAGGCGGTGGGCCAGCACTGTTTGTGCTCAAGACGTACGAGATGGTGGACAGCCCATCGACGGAAGCAGCGGTCTGGTGGAGTGACGTGTTGGACACGACCTTCGTGGTCTGGTGCTCGCTGGAGTTTTCATCTTCAAGCACAGAAATTTCTCCAGTTTCATCCATGAGCTCCCCCCAACCCTCTCTTACTGAATCCCTACGCACCCCAAGCAATCTCGGTCAAGTTTGTGCGGATTTGGGTTTAAGATCTGTGCATGTGCGGGGAATTTATTAGTAGGAGTTGGGCTGGGTTTTATTTGTCAGATTTACTGGAGAATTTGCCATTAGATTTTGATCTTGGGTGGGGGCGAGGGTCCTCAAATGTCTACACTGTTGTGGTGAAATGCTACTCCATGTTTACTAAAAATCATTTAGGATGCTGATTTTCTTAGTTGGTCTTGATTGCAGTTAAATGCCAAAAATCAGGACTCGGTATGGTGCCAAAATATGTTCATAATTTTGTGCGCTGGGCTGGTGGGATGCTATGTGAATCACTACATTCTTACTCCTTTGGTTCGCCGGAGGTTCGGATTGCATTGACAAGGGCCTGATTTTGTTCTCATGGTTTGCTAGGTTTAGGTTGAAGTTTTATATTCATGATTGATCCGGATGTTTGGGGTGAAACTTGGTTCAACTGCTATTGAGATTATGTGTTGTGTTTATATTTGACCGTGTCTGAAATATTACGTTTTTTTGTGCAATGGAGTACTTATGTTTGGATTAAAATGTTTTAGCTGCATTCTAAACCTAATATCTTGATTCAGAAATGTCCGTTTACTAAAAGAATTAACTGTTCGTTAAGTTCTCTGAAAATTAAGTCAAGATTTAGCTGGTATTTTAACAAAGCCAAAGTTTCCAGTGTTATGCTTTGCTGAAGTAAAGGCATCATTAAAAATTTGTAATTGTAGATGTTGGCCAATTTAACTCTAACCCGACACATGTGTATGAACAGAACACCTGAGATAACCTTACATCTATTTTCCTTTACTAAATAAAGGCATATGCAGATATGTCCGAGTATTTCAAGATTTCAGCTGCTTTTGATAGGTCTTTCATTCAGAAGAATCAAATGGTTTGTTAATGCAAGGAGTCACTGTCCATGTGTCGATGGGTTTATATGTGCCTCTCTTTCAACTAGAGAGGAACTAATTATGTGTTCATGGCTAAAAGTTCTGAAAATTTCTGCAAATTGTTTAGGTTTGAACAGAGATTCAAAATACATTTATGCAAGCTTCCATGTTTTTCAGAGATTTGTTTTAGTAAGCATGACCTTGGCTACCAACCATAGATTGGTTCGAAATTGAAACCACTTGGGTTGAGAACCATTTTTTCCTTTGAAAATAGATTGCAAGCCATAGTGCCAATTCTTAAAAGAATGAGCCCAACAAAGAAGAATGGACTGGGCACATGCAGGTCAATAAAAAATGTGCACAGTAGTCTACTAATTAGACAACAACTCAATCCTACAGAGCCTACCAAGGAAACCAATACTATTGTGTTACACCAAGAGCCTGCTTAATGCATACTAATTTTTTCACAGCTTCTCATCTGTTCGATTCACTATTACGGCAGATATTGCAACTACTGCTAGCCGGAGAGAGCTTCTTGATTATGGAACACATTATATTTTTGTAGTAAGGAGAAAAGTCAGCTGCAACAAATAATCATTTGATTTTCTGTTAGTTAACAAGTGAGCTCAGATGTTTTGTTCCATCTTAAGTGGTTGAAAACTTGAAAAGCATTTCCTTTATATCTGAGTAACTCTTGTTCTATGCCTTCTCCATCAATATTAACCTTTTTCAGAATATATGCCATGTTTCTAGGCAAAATATTCATCGTCGAAGGCCTCTTCCCGAACAATAAAACTTCGAGTTCTTAGTAGGAGCTAGAGATCTTGTTCACCTCCCCATTTGATCATTCTCTTTATTTGAAACATGGTATGTAGTTGCTTGGGTAGTAAACATGATTTATGGTACAAATTGTCATGCAATGAGCTTCCTCCTAGATGAGGTGGTGAACATGGACCGGGGTTGCAGAGATAGTTGGTGAAGAAAGAAATGTTAAGTGGTTTATTTAATAAAAAAAGAGTAAACTCAGATGTGCATGAGAAATCAATAGGTATACGTTAACTTGATTAAAGTCGAAAACCAAACTAATGTATGCCCTGTTGTAACGCATGAGCAATTTTATTTTCCAAGTGAAATCTTGCTGCTAATTATATATATTGCTTGTGCAGGATGTTTTCATTTTAGAAAGATTTTTTTATTATACTTGCTGAAGTGCCGTGCAAATGAAGCTAAATACAACTGAAATTTTAAGCGCATCAAATGGATCTTTTTTTTAGTTCTCATCAAATGGATCTTAATTTGTAACATATAATCATTTGAATCATTTCTCTCTGTATACATCGCTGAGTTACATTGAAAGTGAAGTCGATTTCAATTATTTTCGATTGTTGCAGGCTATCTTTTCTATACATAGGAAATTTGATATGGATATAGGTGCAATCAGAAAAAGATCTATACCTATAAAAATAAATAAAAAGCCCGTGGCAACGCACGGGCATTCTACTAGAATGGTAGTTAATCTGTTACTATTTTCCTTTGTGTTTACTTTGAATGCACTAATAGTGCTCTCTTCAGTTTTATGATCAGCTAGAGTTTACTACAAGGTATTCAAAATGGTGCATCTCAAAAATATGGCACCATTATGTAAGCACCCTTTCTTCCTTGCGCTCTTAACTGCATGCACCATAAATATGAATGTGCAAGAGGAGCAATCATCATCTAATATATAGAAAATTAGCTATCTTTCCGTTGCATGGTAATAATGCTCTATTGTTTGTATTGCCTAATTCTTTGTTTCCAAAAGGATATATTCTAGAGAAGAGGCAAATTGACTCACCATGCTTGGTACCAATATTCTGAAGGTTGACCACTTTGTTTATTTCTGTATTCTGCAAGATAAGGCATAGGATAGTGGATTTTCATGTAGGGATGCCTCAGTTGTCCCCTTACTAACAATTGATAATAAATCGATACCATCAACGTCTCTGCCGTCGTGAGATAAATCTTGCACATGGTACGTATGACCTATTCCTTCGTCTGTCTCTAATTAGTTTTACATACGAAGTATTCACAGTAACATTCTAAATACACTGCCAACTAGATATGTGGTTCTACAAGATTGCATCTTTGGTCTGCCTGAGGTATGCCCAGACGTAGGATATACCAAACATGTGTAGAATAAGTGATTTCTCTTCGGCAGGTGGCTGCTAGGCCTCTTGGTATTTGTGTGTTTATCACTTGGTAACTATCGCCCACCTTCAGGTTATGACTAATTCAAATTTATGTTGGCTGCATTAACAAAAGGGAAGTGACTACCATTTTGAGTCTGGTCGATGACGTGACCTCTGTTTGCTTATTCCATTCTTAATTCATTTTTGAAGCCGAGCTTGTTGCCTCTTGAAAATAAGACGGGTCGCTACTTTTCATCTAATTTGGTGAGAAGATCAATCTTACATGATTATTGATTTCAAAACATGTCGTTGCTGAGCTTTACCCATAATTTAATAAATCATATAGCACTAATCATCATTATATTGTTGATTTGTCAGAGGTTGAATGGCTATTCTGTTTCGTCTAGAAGCTTTGTTGCCTTGATAGTTTCATCCGTTTGCATCATTTTTGTTATGACACTAATCAATGAACTCTTAACTGTTTGTGTGGAAAAGAGGACTTCAGGGCCTGCTAAGCACGACGGGAGGACTGCAATTGATAGAAACAAGAGATAACATGGTTGGTTAGCTTGAACCAGAGCTTGCTTGAAGCATATGCACATCCGGGTGTGATGTGGATTGAGTAAGCACATAAAGTTGTGATGCTAATACATACCAAGTCGAGAGCCATATCACTTGGTTGCCGTGCTAGGAATATGCTATGCATACATCATTCATGTAATGATCTTCTATTTATGTTTCTTACGCCATTAATCTTAGGCTAAAGTGTAGTTTATTAGAGCAGTATTTGAATGAAACAAATACCAAGACAGAATGTGGAAGGTACGAATGAGTTCTCTTGCGTTTTCTCGAAAATGTGGAAGGTTTGAAGATTTTTTATATAATTCTTTGAGAACAGAGAAGTAACCCATGTTATTTTCGAAATGGAGTTTTCAGAATTTGATTGCAACTATATGTTTTTTGACACATGTTAAGTGCATTGTTATATTTTGGTAACACACAGGCTCAATTTTGTACTTGTGTGCATTCCACTTAAATTCACATATGTTGATTTTTTGGAAATACACACATTGATTGAGATGTGCGTGCACGTGTACCCTTACTAACGATGCGCTGGAAGGAGCGGCATGACTTGGAACGGAAGAAGTTCAGGGAGTTGTCGGAGACTCAATATGGTTCATTATTGATACATCAAAGATTTTAAAGAGTACTATATTATGTACCAAATATACTGTTACACATATGAAGAATCATGACACTATTTAAAACAATACTATATTAATTTATATTTTTGAATCATGACACTATTTAAAAGAATACTATATTAATTTGTATTTTTCAGTGTTGAGGAAATCGTTAACTCGTATTCTGTTGAGTTACGGTTGTCTGGGCGAAATAATTTTCCTACTTCAGAAAATATGGCAAATAGCGTTTCATTAGAGATGACTTTGTATCAAATTGCATGAATGAGCTATTCATATTTTTTTCATCAAGTCATATTTTTTTTTGTTTAGGTTAGAAGGGTAAATACATTGTTTATGGACATCATATTTTTGTTTCATGGTAATGCATGACATTTCAACTCTATGTTACAATGTGGTAATAGATCAGGAGACATCAGATTACATTTCTTGGCTCCGGGGGTGCATGCCTCCTCCCTCTTGATGGCGGTGGCGATCGACACGAACACGGGGTGTGAAGGAGAGTGGGCGCCATGGTGAAGGTGAGGTGGGAGTCATCCGGTTTTAAAGTAGAGGGCTCCAGTGATGATGGATTGTTGGTTGTAGTGATTTGATATTTTAATGACTATTCATATCAATGATTATGCTTGGCCCCATGAGAAACACACGAAGAAGAAACGATTGTGAGATAGGGAGGGGAATAGAAAGATGACGAGGAGATGCATTTATCTACCACATCACAAGCATGCAATATCATCACATGTCAATTGTCTATGACTCCCATATCATATAAATAGAAATCCAATATTTTTGTTTCTTGTGAAGTTGGTTCACTTTATTCCCTTCCTGTTAGAGTTGATGCTTGAGATCTAGGGCCTAAACAATTTGTGACCATAGACTGCTCAGAGTTGTCCTATTTGATCTTCAAGTGCAACCCTTCCTTTGTTCTATTGCATCTGTGAGCCATATTAGCATACATTTCTAATCAACAATGGACTACCGGATTTACTTCATGTCAGTTGTTACTATCTCTTAGAAATTCTTTCTGCATTCATCATATAAGCAATTAAATTCACTATCAGCGAACTTCACTGCAAGTTTGCTGCACAATTTTTATTTCATAGATACACGTGAGATTATTATTTTTCTTTATGTTTGTTGAATATATGAATAATTCATTTGAGAACAGAGACAAAACATGACAAGAAAGGGGGAGAACTAACGTACATGGAGCTTGGTCAAGGTCGCCGCTCATGTTTGATGGCATTGTTTCTGGTTCCACCGACGTTGTCGATGTCTGTTACCTATGGCCCCGTTGCTGCTTTCCTCGGTCGGGCGTGGTCCACCAGTCACTGCGTGCAGACAATAGAATTTAGGCCAGCAATTGTCGCTGATCTACGCTACAGATCGACCCATAGACAGGGAAAGGAAGCGATGGCTGGTGGGGAGAGGAGCCGGGGGACGTGTTGTGGCGGGACAAGAGGCGCAGTGGCAGGGAGAGAAGGTGAAGACTACGCCATGTGAGTTGCTGAAGCTGTGCCTTATGCGGTGGGGATAAGGGATGTGTGATGTGCTTGTGTGGTGAGAGGCGAGGAGTGGCTTTTCCTTTTTGTGGGAGGCTGTTCATATTTGTCTATTCTATTTTTATATTCAAGATACATACAATTATTTATCATCATTATAATCGAGATAATAAATATTTATTTATTCCAGTAATGTGTTGAGTTATTTTGTTTTTGATTTTAATATGCTCTCATGGAATGGTAAAAAATTGGTTCATCCAATTTACAAGTTGAGTACTCTATGTTTGCACGTTCTTACATTTTCATGTGAAATCTTCATGCTAACTGTATGAAGTACTCATGCAGGATGTTACAAGCCAACAAAGTTTTTTTTTACTATAATTGCTCAAGTACTGTGTGAAGGAAGCTGAAGACAATATTCTTGATATTTTAGGAGATGCAAGTGAAGTGGAATAATGAAAATACATTGCATCAAGTACATTTTTCGATTGTTGCTGTAATTTTTTTCTATACATGTGAAATTGGAAGTGCATTATGCTTATCTATGCAATCAGAAAAAAAGAATTAAAAGGCCCGTGGCAACGCACGAGCATTGTACTAGTTCAGTTAGATTGTGGCTGAATCCTTGGCACAGTAATACTCCTTTATGTGACCAAACGCCACATCTATTCGAGATATATCAGGAACGAAAGTGTACTATTTCAGAGTTTTGTACTCTTTTCTTTCCGGTTTATAGGGTTTATCTCGAAAATTTAGGTTTCCCATTTTATAAGTCTCAGTTTGATTGTTCCTCATCATATGTTCAGATTTCAAGTTGCATTAAATCATTGTATGCAAGAATTAAGAGAAAACTGACCAATGCATGTACTTTATGCATGCGTGCATTGCAATTAATGCACTGGTAAACACATATTTTTAAGAAAAAAACGAGCGCATTAATTGAGTGCTTTTGCAAACTGCAAAAATTATTCCACCACTCACCATCTACTTTGGTTGTGAGATTTTTGAATTGAGCCCTATAAACTGGAAAGGGGTAGTAGCTGGTAACTTCCAGTTAGCTTTTCGTCGTCGTTTGACTGATGATTTGCTTAGACAATGGGCTGATATAGTTGAATTGGTGCGTAGTACCAATATGAATTCCTCTCCTATCCTGACTAGTGTAATGCCCGTGCGTTGCCACGGGCTTTTGAAATATTTTGCTGAAGTTATATAAACATAACGCAAGTTAAATTTCACATGTAGAGAAAAGATAGCGTGGGCGTAATTGGGTAATAATTGAAGTCTACTTTACTTGCAATGTAAATTGATTAAAAAAACAATTTGACGATGGATGCATATAGAGCGATTATCTAACTAAAAATATGTTACAAATTAAAATTTACTTGATGCACTTAAGAAATTCTCTCATAATCAGAAATGTTGTCTATCCAGTTTTTAGCTTACCGCCTAGCCTTATTCTGACCTCAGTCACTCTCTCACCACAACCAGCCCTCTCACTCTTTCAACCCACGCACCCCTCACTCTATGTGTTCATGTGCCGACAAGGCTGAAAATATGTAGACGTTGAAAATGACCGTCATGAACTACATTATTCCTCATCTCTTCACCCAAATAGATCTTTATAACATAGTTCCAGCAATTTCTTCTATTTTCCGTGATTGTTCGGGATGGATGGTGCAAACGAAATGCTCTAACATGATGTGTCGGCTATCCCTCTAAACACCACCACCATCTCCGCCACCTGAGATATCCTGTACCCCGCCTTAAAATCCGTTAATCCCCTGCCCCTTCTCATCCAACGATGACCTGCCTCTAATTCTTCGTCTTCCTCCTGTAGCCGCATATTTTTTATTTGACCACTTTATCGACCCGCCCGCCTCTCCCTGCCTAAGCACCTACCACCGCCACCCTACAGCCGGCGAGTGTTGCCACACGTCGCCACTTGCTCAAGTCACCACCTCCGTCAACGCTGACGCTAGTCGTTCCTCTAAAACCTACCACCATTTTGGTGCCCACGACCTCCCGCACCCCGCACTCGAGACCGCTAACCCCTTGCCTCTCCTCCGCCGCCAACACCCGCTGCTGCTACTACTCTTCTTCCTCCCTCTGCATACCTTTTTCTTCGTCCAGTCTATTCACCCGCCCACCTCTACCTACGAAACCGCTTGCCTCCACCATCAACAGTCAACAAATTTTGTCACGCACTACCTCCGTCTACCCGAGTTGCCGCCCAACCCTCTAAATAGCGCCACAATCTCTAGCGCTCACGAGCTTCCGCACCACAATAATCAATGGTTGGCCATATATGAAGAAAAAAGAAGGATCAAGATGGTTCTCTGAAGAAGTCATACCATCTCTTGTCACACATCATGTTCATAGATCCTAGGCATACTCTCTTCTCTCAATTTCATTATCATCTTTTTGGACTACAAAATCTAAAACTCATGTTCTGAATAATCAGTACAATAAATTAATTTCAAGACATGTCATGGATGAATTATTTGGGTGCCATACTTAAAAATAATAACCATTTATGCGTGGGAAATATTTGGCGGGTTAAACCGAATGCCGTGTAGAAGCGATGCCCAATTTGAATGGATGCATCGTCTTTCGAGTCCGATAAATATCATTGGCATGCAAACTTGAGATACTTTGCCATCACCTGCGTTAAGTATGGCGCCTCTCCGCCGCAAGAAAGAGGTGGGCTTCAGAATCAGATCAATAAAAAATAAGTGGGATCCGGGATTTCTGGATTCAATGTATGGGCTCAAGAAATTTTTGTAGGAAGATATTGATTAGGTGGGATTTGGCCTACTATCTATGGCAAGAAAAATCGGTAATAAAAACCAAATCTGAAAGGTGTGCTTTCTTCGGATACAAATCGGTGGGGTTGATGCTTCACGTACTTTTTTTTTGAAAATCGAAAAGAAATCGGTGTGAGCGAGAGGTCGTGCGAGAGGGTCGAACGAACGAACTATGTATGGACTCCCAGATTTTTTGTAAATATAAAGAGACAAAAACCAATGAGAGGTGAGAAAATTTTTTTTGACAAAAAACGTGGAAGCAAGGCTACCATGTCAGACATTAGGAGTAGAGAATCGGGAATGGGTCGGAAAGGAGAACGAGGTGGATCAGAAAAGCATCATTTTCTGCCCGTTTGTAATGTGTTTGGTCGCAGAACGGACTAAAATGATCCCTTAAGGCCTTGTTTGACAGCAAGGGATTGTGGAGGTTTTGGGAGAGGATTCGAGGGGATTTGGTGAATCCCCCTCTTCCACCTAATCCCCTTGAAACCTCAAATCCACCTCCAGCCACACATCCTTCAAATCCCCCTCTGTACAAAACAATGTTTGACAGGAAGGGATTGCCATATTGAATTAAAATGGTGTAAAACAGTTAAAAATCTAATCTTGCAATGTGTAAATCGGTTAAAAATCTAATCTTGCAACAGTTCTTCACATGAACAACATAATTCTCTTGACTTGGAATCAATATATCATCACATAATTGCGCTGTCACATAACAACAACATATTCTCTCACATCAGCATGACTTAGAACCAAAAATGTCTCATAGGTTCTCGGCATTCACAAGTCCCAGGCAAGACATGCGTACATTTAAGCATGTTGAACTATTTATGCAACATAGAGAAAAGCATCACTTGATGTTCTGCAGCGATTGTTGGAAGAGAGTACATGACAGGAGCATAAATTCCAACTACAAGTCAGTAGTAGCGCAGACACAAAAGCAACCGAGGAGACTCTCAAACAGACGATTTCGAGGGGCCCTACAAATGTCTCATTCTCCCTCTGCTTGTTCCACTTCTCAACCTGGTTCAGTGGGACCTGGAGGAAAACAAAATTCGTCTCAGCAAACAAAGAGACTTTTCCCTTGCATACAACAACGATCAGGTATATTTAAAGGAATATTAAGAGCACAAAATACAAAATTAAAAAGAGAACAAACGCAAGCTTCGTTCTTTTTCAGAGGCTGTAGACTGTTTGCAAAGGGAAAATTACAATGAAGTAATAGTATGAATTATTTCATGGCCTTGTTAGAGCTACATCAAGAGGTACGGAACTACTTTTAGATTAAACCAAATAGTAATAAACACAAAAGCAAGAAGAATCTGATGTGACACGCAAGATGCAACTTGATGGGCCGAAGATGGATGGACCAGTCAGGTCACCTGGTGGCTGGTGAGATACCACAAGATCTCTGTATTTGTAATCAGACCAAGGATTCTGATTGTATGAAGATGTTATGTGGTGCTACAATGTATGAAGATGTCAGGGAAGCTAACAATCTGGATTACGTCTCCTGATGGGTAGTATATCCAACTGACACTCATAAACAGACGATTTCTAGTACTATTATAGATAAACAAGGAAACTTGTTAGAAACATCATCGTTGTTTCTTTATTGCCAAACAAGTTCAGTGTCGTTGGCTGCAGTGATTTGCACATGTCCACATTCACAATTCAGAGCAAAGGTTGCATAACAGACCAAACCAAGATGAACTAACAAACAGGATCGTAGCAATAACTACTCAAGAAAAAGGAGATCACACTAAGAACTGGACACCTGGTAGACAAATTAAATAAGCACCGGTACTATTTCACAAGATAATGAAACAGTGCTGCCACACAAGCAGCACAAGTTAAAAAGCGACATGGTCCGAACAGCTAACGAGTATTACAGAGAACCATCGATCGACCAAGAAGACAGGGAATAGCCCAGCCTATTTAGGAGGTGAACTTATTTTCGATAAACATCAAGGTAAAAGTACTCTAGATCACCACTCTTGTTTACAGGAACCAACTTCTAGCTAGAAATAGGCAGCAAATGTCAAACTTGACATATACAGTGACAATATTGTGCTCCAAACTGGCTAGCTAGATTATACTGATTGCAAAGATATGCTATCTTATATAGTCACAAACCAAAGCTCGAGCAAGGCAAAATCATGGCGTTGATGTTGTTCATCATTACGTTGACATGAACACAGCCAACATTTTCTACTGTGAAATATATGCACCAGCCAGCAATTTAGTAAATCAGTTCTATCATCTAAGTCAGCTCTAGACTGAAGAATTGCAGCATCTAAATCTTGACAGGTAGCACAAAGAAGAAGGGGATGCAGAAGATTGTTACCTTAGATATGTTGAGGCAACTCTGCCATTTCGCTCCGAAGAAACACAGCAGCACTCTCTTCATCTTCGGCGGCAAAATCTAGAAAAACCATCTAGTGAACAGCGTGAACGTCCAAAACAAGAGTCTCAGGATGTATGCGGTCTGGCAGAAAAACAGTATGAGATCCCTCAAAAACACCCATCAACATCAAGTGAACAAATTGGAGTCCCAGAAAAAGATTACCAAAAAGAAATAAAGAAATATTCCAATAGCGATTCTCAATTCATTGCTGGGTACGTCCTTTGTCGTGATTCTGCCAATTCCGTCTTGCTTTCTCGTTTATTTTCCTTCTTTCTTTATCAACCCATAGTATTGCAGTACCCTGACGGCCAAGCCAAAAATTATTAAAGACAATGAAACCTAAACTACCCTCATTAGCAGTTAAATCACATGTCAGCTCTATCAATAAGTAATAAGTCCCATAGTTTTCGTAGCCATGGCCATGGAATTCATGCCATCCTCCCAAGGCCAGTTCTTTGTAGGTGCACCAAAAGGATCTCCTCCGGTATCCCGGAACGTATGCTAGAATGCCACACTAAAACCACAACTAAACCCGTAACACAAAACAAATATGTAATCCTAGTGTAGCACATAATGTACAAGTAAATTAAAAGGATATACACCAAAAAGGCATATTTCTGGAAATCATACTTTCATTTTCTTTATAAGAATCACTTCCTCTATGTTATACCACTTGTAAGCAAGCGGCCTCTTGCTAGTTGGACCCTGCAGTGCATTCGTTCATTCAAGGACAAACGTTAAACTGAAAGTAACCCTTTAACAACACTTAATTTGTTCAGTTCAAGGTCAATGGCCTCACCTCATAGTTGATCTTGGTAAAGCCCGGGAAGAACTTGCCCTCACAATCATTGGAGCGGCATCGCCGCACTTGGCGTCAATGTCGGCTCGGCAGGTTTCCTGTGCGGCAATCTGCAAGGAACAACCAAATCAGAACCAAGATCGGGTTAAGTTCATAGATCAAATCATGGGCATCATGCAAAGAAGGAAAAGACCACAAAGTTAGCAATCCCCCGCTCACCGCAGCAGATAGACCACAAAGAAGGAAAAGAGGAAGTTGGATCAGGACACCTACATCACGAAACCAGTCACCAAGAACACCACACACTGCTCACTGGATCGATGGGCTCTGAGTGGTGTCTCTCCTCTACCTGGTCTTCCGGCGTCCTCTGGATTCTGCTCCACCATCTTGATCGTCTCCCTTTGCGCCGAATTCTACACACCTCACATCCTTCTCCTCCTTCCCTGTCCTCCACTGTGCCGATCAACCTGTGATTTAGACAGACTAAAAATTAGGTTCATGTTCTTGCGACAAACTAAAAATTACAGTATATAGTTCATCATCCAGATGGTTCAGAGACATAGTAAAAATCACAATACAACAATCAATAGTTATGCTCTAAAAACATTGATCCGTTGACCCAACAAATAGTGGAGTTCCGAATCTTTCTCTCAACACATCAAACAAATTGATCTCTCAGTCTCTCCTCTCTGAATAATTACTTTTTTATGAATCTCTCAGAACATGATTACCCCAAAAGAGTGCCCCAACGGTAGCTCATACAAGAAGCACATATAATTCAATCTCTTCTTCTCCGCTGCTTTTCTTCTCCCCATGACCTGCACAGGCTAGAAATTAAGCTTCCAAAAACCAAGACAGAAGGAAGCTACGAGCTCAAAATGAAATCGCTTTGTGTGAAGCCAAGAAACCAAGCCCAAGAACCATAGCTAATTAACAAGGAGAATGCTGCTTGCTCCTCAAGTGCAACACACATCGATGAATAGGCTCGAGGACGTGCGAGCGGCACATACCTACTATGTGCACTGCACATGGGAAGCGTTCGTCTTGCCGTCGGCTCGGACGGATCTTGGACTGATCGGGAAGCAACCTGCAGCCATGGACAAGGCGGTTTCGACTTTACCACCTGCCTCTCATCAAGGTCATGGTCGCTGGTACCTCGCTTCGTCGCGATCAACGGAGCCGACGCCTGTCAGCTATCACGGTCACTGTATCCGACGCCGGTGCGTCACACCTGCCGTAGTCATCGTCGACGACGCGTCAGGATCTGACGGCTGCTCTTGCAGCGGCCACGTGGAGGGGAGCTGCCTCCGGTAGGACGAGGCGGGTGTGGTTGATTATTCCAATCATACCTATCAAAATACAATAAATAAGTCAAATGAAGCGTTGTTCATTTCATTTGGGTGATAGAAAAATAGCATCTCCACAAGCTTGGAGATGAGCTACACAATTACAGAAAGAAAAATGAAGCAGGACATAAGAAACAAAGTGAATAGGCACAATATCAATATAACAGAGAAAATATATCCAGCATAGTTTTCCTCTACTGACATCACAAAATAAAATTTATACCATATTAAGGTGTAACAGATGCAAATCCACTCAACAAATTTGCTATTTCTCGAACTATTTATCCCATACAGCATGCAGCAACTTCAGATCTTCAGTAACATCAACTGAACATACAACAAACAGAACAATACAATTCATCTACCCACCAAAATGACAGACATTGAACTGAAAAATCATCAGAGAGACACACTAAAAGGGACAACAAAAACAAGCACCAATTGGCATACATATTTGACGCACCTTTGCCTTTGAACTGCATGTTTGTGGCGCACACGACGCCCACCGGAAGTTTGGCGAAGTTCCTGCAGGCAGAGGGGAAGCAAAGAGTAAGCCCAATTTGAGCGATTTCAAGAGGAAATTCATCGTCTCTTTCTTTTTCTGATGGAGCGAGATTCAAAAGAACAAAATCTTGCACTCACTGTGTCACGAGGTCGTGCGTGGATGCCATCCGCGGCGACCAAAGAATCCACCTCCCGAAGCGCCCTGCCTGGAGCGCGCCTATGTAGGCGGCTGTGTCGAAGCCTGCGTCCCCGCTGGCGTTGAGCGCGAGGGAGACGGTGAGCTCGCCCCCGCCCTCCTCCGCCAGAGAGAGCTCGCCAGCGGCAGGGCTCCGCCGCTGCTGCTATGCTCGGCTGCGGGAGCGGGAGCGGCGCCCCGGCGCGCACATCGTGGGGAGCCTGGCCAGCGCCGGCGGCGGCTCCACTCGGTCCTCGGCGGCGGCGGATCGACTCGGATCTCAGCGGCGGCTCGTCTTGGATCTCGGCGGCGGCTCGTATTGGGGGCTGGGGCGTCCTTGAGAGATCGCAGGATAGAATACATAGATCTAGGGGAGCCTCGCTGGCTGTTTTTTTGCTATGTGCGGGGAAGGGACGAGAAAACCGACGAAAAAAACCAACGAAAAAAACCAGACGAAAATGGTGGGACGAAAAATAAACCCAAAACGGAGACTACCAACTGAGACATTAGGAGTAGAGATAAGGTAGTTTGGTCGTTGACTAAGAAAGAGGGTTTTACTACAAAATCAGTTTATCAGTGCCACAATTTTGTTGAAAATTAAGATCTTCATGTTGTAGTTATTTCGTAACGATATTCTAACTAGAGACAATTTAAAGAAACACAAATGGCTGAGTGAACCCAGATGCTCCTTTTTTGTCACATGAATGAAAATGCAAATCATTTGTTTTTCGGTTGTCATATGGCCAAAGCTGTTTGGGGCACTCTAGGTAATGTGATTGGTGCTTCATGTTCGCCCAGCAATTTGTGGCGAAGTTTACCTGGTTGTTTGCTTACTTGCCCCAAGGCAATAAATTTTATATGATTGCTATTGCTGCTGTTTGCTGGGGTATATGGACCGAAAGGAATAAAATTACTTTTGAAAAGAGTTTCTGAAAGATCCAGATAAGAAGGTGCTTCAACAGAGGGTGCAGGCACTGATGCTCGAGACTACGCACCTGGCATCGTCGCTTTCGTCTACCGCAGGGGCTGGAGCTGGTTGAAAGCACAACGCTAACACAGATTGCATGTCTTTTTTGTCTACAACATAGCTTCCTAGTTCCTATGGCCGTTGGTTACTGTATGGCTATGTGCTTAAGTTCCCTTTGAAGTGTATGGTTGGAACTCTGATAGTTTAGGCTCGTTTTGAAGTGGTAGCAGGTTTTCGCCATGTAACCGAGAGGTCGATGGCGATTTCTAGGTGGCAGGATTCCTGTTAGTGCCCCAACCCGCTTTCCCTTTTCCCCGTCTCCTAGCTTCTATGTTGATCATATCATGTTGGTTCTGTAAGGTGAACTCGGTTGGTTTTGAGCCGCTTGGACGGACTGTGTATTTCTGTTAAGAAATTAGTGGAAAGGGGCAAATGCCCTGTTGGAAAAGAAAAAAAAACATGCAAAGAGAGATTAGTGCGGGCGAAGTAGTAAAGACCAGATCAAATTGAGATGCAATCAAACAACCAAAGCGAGTTGGGGAGGAAGAGGTTGCCGCGGGGGACCTATTTGTTTGAGCCACCGCTAGCTGGCTTTAACGTTGCCCTGTAAAGCGGTGAGGAGCAACGAATTTTGGCGAGGTATGGAGGCGCACAGTGAGAGAAGTCACGCTGTTAGAATAAATCCGAGGCACTCCGTCGATCATCCGAAGACCAAGCAATCACACGAGCACGACACCAAGATTTGTTAACGAGGTTCATCAATATGGCTACATCCTCGGGGCCTGACTACGGGCGCTCCTCCCCATGACACCGCTACAATACCGCACCCCGGCCGCCCGGTCGCCGGCACATGCCGCCGGCTCCTTCGCGTGCCCGTGCTATTATGTTGGCATAGGTTACATTGTGTGTCTACCCCGCTATATATGAGAGGCTAGGATACAAGTGTTCTATTAGGACACAACTCCTATCCTGTCTACACACAGTCCAAAACCAAGTCCAACTGTAACCTACCTTGTACAATAATATTCGACACAATTCTAACAAACTCCACCTTGGCGAATATTCTTCATCACCTTGAATTCATCCATGCGTCGAACCTTCATGTACTTTGGACTTGAGATATGCCATGAGCACCGCTGCTACTCCCAGACTCCATGTGACTCCACCTACAACTGTAGTCCCTTCTCGTCTTCTTCACAGTCAACACTTGAGCAAGATTAAGTTCCTCATTACTCTATTTTGTGCTTCCAACTTCCAAAGTATCCGTTCAACGCCATCACACACCGACCACTGTCTGCGTGAAAAATGAACAACTTAGATATTGGACGCCACATATAAGAGTTACCTGAACTCAACATCACCGCTCTTTCATGACCGTCTGTCTGAAACTTGAAGGAATTTCACCGTCGCCTTGTGTCACCCTGAGTCAAATTCGCAGTTGTCTCACCCTTCTTCCCGGATAGTCTTTGACATGTCCCACAGCTATAGCACTCCACCTCCTTCTGTATTTGTCATCCGCACTTTGCCATGTGCACTGAACACCACAGAATATACGCCATGTACTCTCTCAGCTTTTGACAATTCCAGACTCTTTGCCACTTTCTCAGATTCTCCATGGTCAACTCCTGTCCATCTTCCGGTACCGATAGACCCAATCACCAACTTGAATCTAGTACTCGTCAACACTGCTTCAGCACCCCTGCACATTTTTTCTGACCACATGTCTACCATTAGTGCCTTGGTCTGTCGATGTGTCCCGTGCTTACCGCACGCCTCGCCGCTATCACCGCGTCGAGCCTCTGCTGTCCTGGTCGAGTCTCCCGGGTAGCTAGACCCCACTGCCTCAACCACCACTGCAGAGAACCACCGATCATCACCGATCCAAGCCGAGTATCACGTCTCCATCAGACCACTGGTACCCAGTCCAATCCACGTGTCTCTCGCTATCCCGCTGAAATAGGCTTCGACTCTCCGAATTCTTACGCCGTAGCCCCTCCATCAGCACAGAGTGAAGTCTTTCGCCGGACTCTAGCTCCACCTTCAACATGAGTCCATGGTGGTTGTACGTGCCACCTCCGCGCCCTGTCGACCTCAAGCTCTCATGTGTATACAACCTTGAATCAACCATGCGCCATTGTCTTGTCGAAGCCGCACAAGCCCTCAGACCTGCACCACGTGTTTTCACGCCCCAGAAGTTGGCCACCATCAGCATCACGCTCCTATGTCGTCGTCGCTGAAATCACCGCCATCTTCTGCTTTGACCGACATCCCCGTCGATCCGTCAGACAGTCCAGTCCGACCCAGCCGAAATTATCCGACTGCAACCATGCTTCACCCTACGTCATGTCCGCCCGCACATCTCCGTGCATTGCTTGACGCCCTGTGTATGCATGATCCTACCACGTCGCACTTCGGGCTCCCAAATCATCTTCCACGATTTTTCCACATGATACTTTCATCTTAGCTGTCCTAGCTTCTGCAACACCTTCAAACGTCACTGCTATGCTGACCAAGCTACTCCAATACTGGCGTAAAATGCAATCAGGAAATATCCTTTGGTCTTCACATGGTGGTGCTTCTCTTGGCACAATCTCCTACGCTTGATGTTGCTTTTCCAGCCAACGTACTGCTACCAGATGCAAAGCTACCCATGTGGTTTGTTTCCCTTCGCTGATTAATTTGCTTCTAGCCTCCACGTACATATTTTATTATTTTTTCCATGAACAAATCTCAACCAGCACATCGACCTGCTCAGCCCTTGCTACGGCATACACACGTGACATGCCTCCAACTGCCCAGCGCCTGGGCTTGGCCCGCTAGCCCTGCCTGCTCCGCCTGCTTCCCAGCCCACCAGCCGGCCTTTGCCAGCCTGGGCCTCGCCTTGAGCCAGCAGCTCTCGCTCACGCGCCAACCCACGCACGAGCCGCACCGGTTGATCCTATCAGTTGGAGTCCAACTGCTGCACGTCCGTCGAGAACTTGCACAATCCCGCTGTCGCCGTACGCTAGGTCGCCTGCTGCTCCTTCCGATTGCTCCTGCCTTGAACCATCAATTCGATCGCTTCGGTTGCTCCCTGCTACCGCGCCCTGGGCCATGTCGATACGCGCTTCGACTCGCATCCGATCCCGATTCGCCGATGCATGTTTCCACAACCACGATCTCATCTGGCCGTCTTCCTCTAAATCAACGAACCGCGACTTTCTCGTTACCTTGCTCATGATACCACTTGTTAGAATAAATCCAAGGCACCCCGTCGATCATCCGAGAACCAAGCAATCACACGAGCACGACAGCGAGATTTGTTAACGAGGTTCACCGATATGGCTACATCCCCGGGGCCTGACTACGGGCGCTCCTTCCCATGACACCGCTACAATACCGCACCCCGGCCGCCCGGGCGCCGGCACACGCCGCCGACTCCCCCGCGTGCCCGTGCTATTATGTTGGCATATGTTACATTGTGTGTCTACCCCCGCTATATATATGAGAGGCCTAGGATACAAGTGTCCTATTAGGACACAACTCCTATCCTGTCTACACATAGTCCAAAACCAAGTCCAACTGTAACCTACCTTGTACAATAATATTCGACACGACTGACAGAGTTTTTTTAAGTTAGGGAGGCAGAGTGTCATCACGGAGCTATATCTCGCTTATAGCGAGATGTACACTCCCCTTTCCCGCAGCTTCTCCTAGTCGCTAAAGTTCTGGGCCAGCCAAGTAATGTAGCACGGTTTGCGATTGTTTTGCAACAGGTTTCAGGGTTTCCTTCTTTTTCCATTTTTATTTTTTCTTTCTGTCTTTTTGCTTCCTTTTCAATTTTTCTCTGGTTTTTTCTTTTCAATTTTTTCTTTGTTTCTTTTTCGGTTTTCTATGTTTTTTCTTTTTCTTTTTTATTTGTTTCTTTTTTGGTTTTAATATGGTTTTTTAACACAAGTCAACATTTTTAGTATACATCAGATACATTTTTGTACACACTTAATATTTTTTAAATACATGATTAACATTTTCAGTATTTTGATGCCTATTTTCTTTTTTCTATACATTATACATTTTTGTTATACATGTCAATTTTTTTACATATGTTTATCATTTATAAAAGACATGATTACATCTTCTAAATATAATTTTGGATATTCTGAGTAAAAAAGAAAGAAAGAACTAAAAACAAAATGTGAAAAAACGAGCGCTAGGCCTGCGGACTGGACGCACTTGGCCGGGCCATTGTCGCCCGCTCCAGGCGAGACCTTGTTCTGTCTTGCACTAGTCGCCGAGAGCTCCTCCCCAGCGCCTTATGCGCCCTTTGACGCAACTGGCGCCCACTGCACCACGCTAGTGGGCCGGCCCATGAGAATGCAAGGCCGTGCAAAAAATGTATTAATGCGCAGAAAAACTACCCGAGAAACTAAATCTTGATAGGATTCGATCATGCACCAGTTACCTCCAAAGCTTGGTGGCCAACCAATAGACCTATTAAGCTCTTATTGATAGTAGATTGCAACACGAAACCTCTAAGAACTAACTTTAGACGCGCTTTTTAGAAAAACGGGATTTCTTTTGAAAAGAAATATGAACAAAATTTGAATGTCCACATATTTAAAAAAAATCGCGAATTAGAAAAAAAAGTTCATGTATTCAAAAACGTTCACCGATTCAAAGTTTCATAAAACTGAAAAAGTTCATCGGTTTTCAAAAAAAGTTCATCTATTTTCAAAAAAGTTCATTGACTTTGAAAAAAGTTCACCGATTTTCAAAAAAAGTACATCGAGATTGAAAAAAGTTCATCAATTTGAAAAAAGGTTCATCGTTTTTTTTTAAAAAGTTCATCACATCTGAAAAAAGTTCATCGAATTTGAGAAAAGTTCATCGAACTTGGAAAAAGTTCACCGATTTTGCGAAAATTTGGTCACCTTTAAAAAAGATCACTCATTTTAATAAGGAAGAGAAAAAAACAAAGATAGAAAATGAAACAGGGAAACCAACTGCCTTTTCTGCGTTTATATATATAAAGAAAATAAAAAGAACGACCGTAGCACATGTGGTTTTCTGGTTCAACTGGTTGGTGTGATGGCTACCTATAAATGAACGGGCGTGGTACGAGTCGCGGCTGGCGCACCTTTTTTGGGGAATTTTTAAGAAACAGGAAAGCAAGATGGGCCGGCCCGCTATAAAACCAAGTGTACAGGGGGGTGTGCGCCCTGTACCAAATGGCCTGTATTCGGCGCTTAAGGCGCCGAATAGGATTGGGCCTAGTCGCCGCCGAGTGTCATGCACCTAGGTGAGCGAAAGAGTAGATGGGCCTGCCCATTTTTAAATAGCCCAGGTGACTAGTACCCGGTTTCGAAAACCCTCTACAAAGTTCCTAAACCGGTTTTCTTTCTTTCGGGTGGTTTCTTTACTGGTTTTTTTTCTGGGTTTCCCTTTCATTTTTCCTTTTCCCTTCTGTTTTCATTTTTTGTTTCTTTTTATTCTCTATTTTATTTTATTTTATTTTTAAAAGTTTTTTCCCTTTTCAAAATGTGTTCACATATTCAAAAATTGTTTCATGTTTTCAAAAGGTGGTCAGAAATTTAAAAAAAAATCGTGTCTTAGAAACAAATTTAATATTTAAAAAATGTTCATTTTTTAAATGACCAAACACCGACAATCTGTTGTGCTCTACATGGTTGGAAGACCATATTGACCATGTGTACCCAATGTGTAACAATGTCATGCGGAAGATCAAATCTGTAGGATCGCGTGTAGTTACTCACACTTCCATTATCATCTGGGATATCTAGCCAACAAAGAGTATTCTAGCGTGGAACCTTTAGTTTTCCCTAGTTTTGTAATCTTTTGTTCTCCACGGTGCAAGACCAAAATCATTGCTTTGACCCATTTGAGAAAGTTCAACAAAAAATGGCTCCCGTAGAAAATTTTAGCACGATCTAACCCCTTTTAGCAACGCCCCAACACACTGGTTTTGTTGTTGTGCAATGAAACACCAAAGACTATGGCGTTGCCACCTTGAGGCACTAACAACAGCATGCAATGAGAGAGAACGCTTGGCGTTGCATATGTGAGCAACACCGATGACATTGGGGTTGCATAGTGCATCAACAACACTGTCAACATTGGCGTTGTAAATACAGCGTTGCTATACACACGACACATCTGTGCCCGACGCCTGCACGATCCAACGTGGCAGCACCTACAACGAGCATGCATGCTTCACGCAATTCGGTTTTTTTAAGCTGCTGCCTAGTGTTGTTGGGAAGGAAAGTGTCGTCTGTAGATCGTTCAGTTCGTGTCGTGCATGAAGCAATTTCATTGTAAAAATAAGGTCAAAATTGTGTTAAAGTTTTCTGCAGCGGCCACTTTGTGCTGAACTTTCTCAAGAGGGTTAAACATGTGATTTCAGCCACCAGGCAAAAGGCTACTTGGGTCTCAAAGTCATTGCTAAAGAATGGTGCCAAAGAGTTGAGGTTTGGGGATTTTGCTGCAATTAAAAGGAGAAATCATTACCCGTAGAAAAGGAAAATCAACTGCAGTGGCTATCATAATTTTATTACATGAGATTTGTAGTCGTGATTTTCTTGAGCTTAGTTACGTTAATTGGTGGCTTTTTTGTCATTGTCTGGTCAACACTCACGCGTAGCAGATACCAAACACAACGGATGCTCCTTGTGCGTTCAGGTCACACACAATTTTATATGGCAATGTATCGGGTGAAAACGCTTGTTTAGCGAAAATCTAGAAACTTTCCCTCCTATCCATCAGATCTAAAATGAATGGATTAAATGGGAGGCGGATTCCCCTTAGCCACTTAAACGCGTTTGATAGAAAAACCCCTGCCACATCTTAATCTCGTTGTGCAGAGATATGAACTCTAGGTGCAGATCTCAACTAACTAAAGAAAGCGACTAAGCTAATTTTCTGTAGAGGGTTCCTGAGCCGTCTCGTACCCTGCGACATGTGAGGCAGTGGCCTGCTGTGGTGTCCCTAGAAAGCAGTCAGGGCATGTCTCACTCGCCGTATATAACACCCCGCCATGTAGCACTTGCTCGCCGGCCACCGCCGCTTTCAGGAATTGCCATTCTACAAGTTGGTCGACATCGAGGCGAAGCCCCAAAAGCAGGACTGAAAAGTTGCGGGCTCGAGCACATCGCCCGGTGACGCGAGCGCCGGGTCTCTAGCGAGCTCCGGCGGTGATTTGTTCTGACAGGAATTAGATCGGCCTGAGGTAGGAGATGAAGTTGTACAACGAGATTAAGATGTGGCAGGGGGTTTTCTGTCAAACACGTTTAAGTGGCTAAGAGGAATCCCACCTCTCATTTAATCCGTTCATTTTACATTTGATGGTTAGGAGGGAAAGTTTCCAGATTTTCACTGAAGGCGTTTTCACCCGATACGTTGACATTTTATATTTGCATTTTTACTTGTACGTATATGCAGAGGCAGATAATATGTATGGAACTCAAATTATTTTTGTGTACGCCTACACCATCTTGAAGCTACTATCTCTGTCCTGATTTGCTAGTCCTCTTCGAGTTTCAGGTCATATTTTAATTATAATTTTAAGTAATAAAATACAAATTATACTATGTAGCAAAAATAATAACATTAAAACATATATTCAAATACGGATCCAATGGTATAAATTTTTAGACATACATTAATATCTTGATAGTAAAATACGTGATCAAATGAGCCTAAATACTATGAGGTTTGTTATACTATGAGGACTAATAAACCAAGACGAAGGTAGCACGGATATACACAGCATAGGCCCTGTTTGGTTTCACGAGTTAGAGTTAGTTTGGGTTAGTTTGGACTCAATTAACCCAAAAATATCCAAACACGAGGGTTAGTTTGGGTTAGATGCATCTAGCCCACCCAAAAAATCTAACTCATCCAAGAGGTGCTTATTGTTGGGAATCGTAGCATAATTTAAAATTTTCCTACGCTCACCAAGATGCATCTATGGAGTATACTAGCAACGAGGGGAAGGGAGTGCATCTACATACCCTTGTAGATCGCGAGCGGAAGCGTTCCAAATGAACGTGGATGACGGAGTCGTACTCGCCGTGATCCAAATCACCGATGATCGAGTGCCGAACGGACGGTACCTCCGCGTTCAACACACGTACGGTGCAGCGACGTTCCTCCTTCTTGATCCAGCAAGGGGGAAGGAGAGGTTGATGGAGATCCAACAACACGAACGGCGTGGTGGTGGATGTAGCGGGTCTCCCGGCAGGGCTATCGCCGAGCTTCTGCGAGAGAGAGAGAGAGGTGTTGCAGGGGAGCGAGGGAGGCGCCCAAAGCTGTGTGTTGCTGCCCTCCCTCCCCCCCTTTATATAGGCCCCCTGGGGGGCGCCGGCCCTGGGAGATGGATCTCCAAGGGGGGGGCGGCGGCCAAGGGGGGGAAGGGGTTGCCTTGCCCCCCCAAGGCAAGGGGGAAGTCCCCCACCCTAGGGTTTGCAACCCTAGGCGCATGGGGGAAGGCCCATGGGGGGCGCCCAGCCCACTAGGGGCTGGTTCCCTTCCACTTTCAGCCCATGGGGCCCTCCGGGATAGGTGGCCCCACCCGGTGGACCCCCGGGACCCTTCCGGTGGTCCCGGTACAATACCGGTAGCCCCCGAAACTTTCCCGGTGGCCGAAACTTGACTTCCTATATATAATTCTTCACCTCCGGACCATTCGGAACCTCTCGTGACGTCCGGGATCTCATCCGGGACTCCGAATAAATTTCGGGTTTCCGCATACATATATCTCTACAACCCTAGCGTCACCGGACCTTAAGTGTGTAGACCCTACGGGTTCGGGAGACATGCAGACATGACCGAGACGCCTCTCCGGTCAATAACCAACAGCGGGATCTGGATACCCATGTTGGCTCCCACACGTTCCACGATGATCTCATCGGATGAACCACGGTGTCGAGGATTCAATCAATCCGTATGCAATTCCCTTTGCCAATCGGTATGTTACTTGCCCGAGATTCGATCGTCGGTATCCCAATACCTTGTTCAATCTCGTTACCGGCAAGTCTCTTTACTCGTACCGCAATGCATGATCCCGTGACTAACTCCTTAGTCACATTGAGCTCATTATGATGATGCATTACCGAGTGGGCCCAGAGATACCTCTCCGTCACACGGAGTGACAAATCCCAGTCTCGATCCGTGCCAACCCAACAGACACTTTCGGAGATACCCGTAGTGCACCTTTATAGTCACCCAGTTACGTTGTGACGTTTGGCACACCCAAAGCACTCCTACGGTATCCGGGAGTTGCACGATCTCATGGTCTAAGGAAAAGATACTTGACATTGGAAAAGCTCTAGCAAACGAAACTACACGATCTTTTATGCTATGCTTAGGATTGGGTCTTGTCCATCACATCATTCTCCTAATGATGTGATCCCGTTATCAATGACATCCAATGTCCATAGTCAGGAAACCATGACTATCTGTTGATCAACGAGCTAGTCAACTAGAGGCTTACTAGGGACACTTTGTGGTCTATGTATTCACACATGTATTACGATTTCCGGACAATACAATTATAGCATGAATAATAGACAATTACCATGAACAGAGAAATATAATAATAACCATTTATTATTGCCTCTAGGGCATATTTCCAACAGTCTCACACTTGCACTAGAGTCAATAATCTAGTTACATTGTGATGAATCGAACACCCATTGCGTCCTGATGTTGATCATGTTTTGCCCTAGGGAGAGGTTTAGTCAACGGATCTGCTACATTCAGGTCCGTGTGTACTTTACAAATATCTATGTCTCCATTTTGAACACTTTCACGAATGGAGTTGAAGCGACGCTTGATATGCCTGGTCTTCCTGTGAAACCTGGGCTCCTTCGCAAGGGCAATAGCTCCAGTGTTGTCACAGAAGAGAGTCATTGGGCCCGACGCATTGGGAATCACCCCTAGGTCGGTAATGAACTCCTTCGTCCAGACTGCTTCCTGTGCCGCCTCCGAGGCTGCCATGTACTCCGCTTCACATGTAGATCCCGCCACGACGCTTTGCTTGCAACTGCACCAGCTTACTGCTCCTCCATTCAAAATATACACGTATCCGGTCTGTGACTTCGAGTCATCCAGATCTGTGTCGAAGCTAGCGTCGACGTAACCCTTTACGACGAGCTCTTCGTCACCTCCATAAACGAGAAACATATCCTTAGTCCTCTTCAGGTACTTCAGGATATTCTTGACCGCTGTCCAGTGTTCCTTGCCGGGATTACTTTGGTACCTTCCTACCAAACTTACGGCAAGGTTTACATCAGGTCTGGTACACAACATGGCATACATAATAGACCCTATGGCCGAGGCATAGGGGATGACACTCATCTCTTCTATATCTTCTGCCGTGGTCGGGCATTGAGCCGTGCTCAATTGCACACCTTGCAATACAGGCAAGAACCCCTTCTTGGACTGATCCATACTGAACTTCTTCAATATCTTGTCAAGGTATGTACTCTGTGAAAGACCAATGAGGCGTCTTGATCTATCTCTATAGATTTTGATGCCTAATATATAAGCAGCTTCTCCAAGGTCCTTCATTGAAAAACACTTATTCAAATAGGCCTTTATACTTTCCAAGAATTCTATATCATTTCCCATCAATAGTATGTCATCCACATATAATATGAGAAATGCTACAGAGCTCCCACTCACTTTCTTGTAAACACAGGCTTCTCCATAAGTCTGTGTAAACCCAAACGCTTTGATCATCTCATCAAAGCGAATGTTCCAACTCCGAGATGCTTGCACCAGCCCATAGATTGAGCGCTGGAGCTTGCACACTTTTTTAGCATTCTTAGGATCGACAAAACCTTCCGGCTGCATCATATACAACTCTTCCTTAAGGAAGCCGTTAAGGAATGCCGTTTTGACGTCCATCTGCCATATCTCATAATCATAGTATGCGGAAATTGCTAACATGATTCGGACGGACTTCAGCTTTGCTACGGGTGAGAAAGTCTCATCGTAGTCAACCCCTTGAACTTGTCGATAACCCTTAGCGACAAGTCGAGCTTTGTAGATGGTCACATTACCATCCGCGTCCGTCTTCTTCTTAAAGATCCATTTGTTTTCTATGGCTCGCCGCTCATCGGGCAAGTCAGTCAAAGTCCATACTTTGTTTTCATACATGGATTCTATCTCGGAATTCATGGCTTCTAGCCATTTGTCGGAATCCGGGCCCGCCATCGCTTCTTCATAGTTTGAAGGTTCACCGTTGTCTAACAACATGATTTCCAGGACAGGGTTGCCGTACCACTCTGGTGCGGAACGTGTCCTTGTGGACCTACGAAGTTCAGTAACTTGATCTGAAGCTTCATGATCATCATCATTAACTTCCTCCCCAGTCGGTGTAGGCACCACAGGAACATTTTCCTGCGCTGCGCTACTTTCCGGTTCGGAAGGGGTGACTATCACCTCATCAAGTTCCACTTTCCTCCCACTCAATTCTTTCGAGAGAAACTCCTTCTCCAGAAAGGACCCGTTCTTGGCAACGAAGATCTTGCCTTCGGATCTGAGGTAGAAGGTATATCCAATAGTTTCCTTAGGGTATCCTATGAAGACACATTTTTCCGATTTGGGTTCGAGCTTTTCAGGTTGAAGTTTCTTGACATAAGCATCGCATCCCCAAACTTTTAGAAACGACAGCTTAGGTTTCTTCCTAAACCATAATTCATACGGTGTCGTCTCAACGGATTTCGACGGAGCCCAATTTAAAGTGAATGCGGCAGTCTCTAAAGCATAACCCCAAAATGAGAGCGGTAAATCGGTAAGAGACATCATAGATCGCACCATATCCAATAGAGTGCGATTACGACGTTCGGACACACCATTTCTCTGAGGTGTTCCAGGCGGCGTGAGTTGTGAAACTATTCCACATTTCCTTAAGTGTGTACCAAATTCGTGACTTAAATATTCTCCACCACGATCTGATCGTAAGAATTTTATTTTTCTGTCACGTTGATTCTCAACTTCACTCTGAAATTCTTTGAACTTTTCAAAGGTTTCAGACTTGTGTTTCATCAGGTAGACATATCCATATCTACTTAAATCATCAGTGAGAGTGAGAACATAACGATATCCTCCGCGAGCCTCAACACTCATTGGGCCACACACATCGGTATGTATGATTTCCAATAAGTTGGTTGCTCGCTCCATTGTTCCGGAGAACGGAGTCTTGGTCATCTTACCCATGAGGCATGGTTCGCACGTGTCAAATGATTCGTAATCAAGAGACTCCAAAAGTCCATCAGCATGGAGCTTCTTCATGCGCTTGACACCAATGTGACCAAGGCGGTAGTGCCACAAGTATGTGGGACTATCGTTATCAACTATCTTTTGGTATTCACACTATGAACATGTGTAACATCACGTTCGAGATTCATCAAAAATAAACCATTGACCAGCGGGGCATGACCATAAAACATATCTCTTAAATAAATAGAACAACCATTATTCTCGGATTTAAATGAGTAGCCATCTCGAATTAAACGAGATCCAGACACAATGTTCATGCTCAAAGCTGGCACTAAATAACAATTATTGAGGTTTAAAACTAATCCCGTGGGTAGATGCAGAGGTAGCGTGCCGATGGCGATCACATCGACCTTGGAACCATTCCCGACGCGCATCGTCACCTCGTCCTTTGCCAGTCTCCGTTTATTCCGTAGTTCCTGCTTTGAGTTACAAATATGAGCAACCGCACCGGTATCAAATACCCAGGAGCTACTACGAGTACTGGTAAGGTACACATCAATTACTTGTATATCATATATACCTTGGGTATTGCCGGCCTTCTTCTTGTCCGCTAAATATTTGGGGCAGTTCCGCTTCCAGTGACCACTTCCCTTGCAATAAAAGCACTCAGTCCCGGGCTTGGGTCCATTCTTTGACTTCTTCCCAGTAACTGGTTTACCGGGCGCGGCAACTCCCTTGCCGTCCTTTTTGAAGTTCTTCTTACCCTTGCCCTTCTTGAACTTAGTGGTTTTATTCACCATCAACACTTGATGTTCTTTTCTGATCTCCCCTTCTGCTGATTTCAGCATTGAATATACCTCGGGAATGGTCTTTTCCATCCCCTGCATATTGTAGTTCATCACAAAGCTCTTGTAGCTTGGTGGAAGCGACTGGAGGATTCTGTCAATGACCGCATCATCCGGGAGATTAACTCCCAGCTGAGACAAGCGGTTGTGCAACCCAGACATTCTGAGTATGTGCTCACTAACAGAACTGTTCTCCTCCATTTTACAGCTGAAGAACTTGTCGGAGACATCATATCTCTCGACCCGGGCATGAGCTTGAAAAACCAGTTTCAGCTCCTCGAACATCTCATATGCTCCATGTTTCTCAAAACGCTTTTGGAGACCCGGTTCTAAGCTGTAAAGCATGCCGCACTGAACGAGGGAGTAATCATCAGCACGTGATTGCCAAGCGTTCATAACGTCTTGGTTCTGTGGGATTGGTGCATCACCTAGCGGTGCTTCTAAGACATAATCTTTCTTGGCTACTATGAGGATGAGCCTCAGGTTCCGGACCCAGTCCGTATAGTTGCTGCCATCATCTTTCAGCTTGGTTTTCTCTAGGAACGCGTTGAATTTGAGGACAACGTTGGCCATTTGATCTACAATACATAGTGTAAAGATTTTAGACTAAGTTCATGATAATTGAGTTCATCTAATCAAATATATTTAATGAACTCCCACTCAGATAGACATCCCTCTAGTCATCTAAGTGAAACATGATCCGAGCTTAACTAGGCCGTGTCCGATCATCACGTGAGAAGGACTAGTCAAGATCGGTGAACATCTCCATGTTGATCGTATCTTCTATACGACTCATGCTCGACCTTTCGGTCCTCCGTGTTCCGAGGCCATGTCTGTACATGCTAGGCTCGTCAAGTCAACCTAAGTGTATTGCGTGTGTTCCGAGGCCATGTCTATACTTGCTAGGCTCGTCAACACCCGTTGTATTCGAACGTTAGAATCTATCACACCCGATCATCACGTGGTGCTTCGAAACAACGAACCTTCGCAACGGTGCACAGTTAGGGTGAACACTTTCTTGAAATTATTATAAGGGATCATATTACTTACTACCGTCGTTCTAAGCAAATAAGATGCAAAAACATGATAAACATCACATGCAATCAAATAGTGACATGATATGGCCAATATCATCATGCTCCTTTGATCTCCATCTTCGGGGCACCATGATCATCTTCGTCACCGGCATGACACCATGATCTCCATCATCATGATCTCCATCATTGTGTCTTCATGAAGTCGTCACGCCAACGATTACTTCTACTTCTATGGCTAACCCGTTTAGCAACAAAGTAAAGTAATTTACATGGCGTTATTCAATGACACGCAGGTCATGCAAAATAATAAAGACAACTCCTATGGCTCCTGCCGGTTGTCATACTCATCGACATGCAAGTCGTGATTCCTATTACAAGAATATGATCAATCTCATACATCACATATATCATTCATCACATCTTCTGGCCATATCATATCACATAGCACTTGCTGCAAAAACAAGTTAGACTCTTCTAATTGTTGTTGCAAGTTTTTACGTGGTTTGTAGGTTTCTAGCAAGAACGTTTCTTACCTACGTATGACCACAACGTGATTTGCCAATTTCTATTTACCCTTCATAAGGACCCTTTTCATCGAATCCGTTCCGACTAAAGTAGGAGAGACAGACACCCGCTAGCCACCTTATGCAACTAGTGCATGTCAATCGGTGGAACCTGTCTCACGTAAGTGTACGTGTAAGGTCGGTCTGGGCCGCTTCATCCTACAATACCGCCGAAACAAGAAAAGACTAGTAGCGGCAAGAAGAATTGGCAAACTCAACGCCCACAACTGCTTTGTGTTCTACTCGTGCATAGTAACTACGCATAGGCCTGGCTCATGATGCCACTGTTGGGAATCGTAGCATAATTTAAAATTTTCCTACGCTCACCAAGATGCATCTATGGAGTATACTAGCAACGAGGGGAAGGGAGTGCATCTACATACCCTTGTAGATCGCGAGCGGAAGCGTTCCAATGAACGTGGATGACGGAGTCGTACTCGCCGTGATCCAAATCACCGATGATCGAGTGCCGAACGGACGGCACCTCCGCGTTCAACACACGTACGGTGCAGCGACGTTTCCTCCTTCTTGATCCAGCAAGGGGGAAGGAGAGGTTGATGGAGATCCAACAGCACGACGGCGTGGTGGTGGATGTAGCGGGTCTCCGGCAGGGCTTCGCCGAGCTTCTGCGAGAGAGAGAGAGAGGTGTTGCAGGGGAGGAGGGAGGCGCCCAAAGCTGTGTGTTGCTGCCCTCCCTCCCCCCCTTTATATAGGCCCCCTGGGGGGGGGCGCCGGCCCTGGGAGATGGGATCTCCAAGGGGGGGCGGCGGCCAAAGGGGGGGAAGGGGTTGCCTTGCCCCCCAAGGCAAGGGGGAAGTCCCCCCACCCTAGGGTTGGCAACCCTAGGCGCATGGGGGAAGGCCCATGGGGGGCGCCCAGCCCACTAGGGGCTGGTTCCCTTCCACTTTCAGCCCATGGGGCCCTCCGGGATAGGTGGCCCCACCCGGTGGACCCCCGGGACCCTTCCGGTGGTCCCGGTACAATACCGGTAGCCCCCGAAACTTTCCCGGTGGCCGAAACTTGACTTCCTATATATAATTCTTCACCTCCGGACCATTCCGGAACCTCTCGTGACGTCCGGGATCTCATCCGGGACTCCGAATAAATTTCGGGTTTCCGCATACATATATCTCTACAACCCTAGCGTCACCGGACCTTAAGTGTGTAGACCCTACGGGTTCGGGAGACATGCAGACATGACCGAGACGCCTCTCCGGTCAATAACCAACAGCGGGATCTGGATACCCATATTGGCTCCCACACGTTCCACGATGATCTCATCGGATGAACCACGGTGTCGAGGATTCAATCAATCCGTATGCAATTCCCTTTGCCAATCGGTATGTTACTTGCCCGAGATTCGATCGTCGGTATCCCAATACCTTGTTCAATCTCGTTACCGGCAAGTCTCTTTACTCGTACCGCAATGCATGATCCCGTGACTAACTCCTTAGTCACATTGAGCTCATTATGATGATGCATTACCGAGTGGGCCCAGAGATACCTCTCCGTCACACGGAGTGACAAATCCCAGTCTCGATCCGTGCCAACCCAACAGACACTTTCGGAGATACCCGTAGTGCACCTTTATAGTCACCCAGTTACGTTGTGACGTTTGGCACACCCAAAGCACTCCTACGGTATCCGGGAGTTGCACGATCTCATGGTCTAAGGAAAAGATACTTGACATTGGAAAAGCTCTAGCAAACGAAACTACACGATCTTTTATGCTATGCTTAGGATTGGGTCTTGTCCATCACATCATTCTCCTAATGATGTGATCCCGTTATCAATGACATCCAATGTCCATAGTCAGGAAACCATGACTATCTGTTGATCAACGAGCTAGTCAACTAGAGGCTTACTAGGGACACTTTGTGGTCTATGTATTCACACATGTATTACGATTTCCGGACAATACAATTATAGCATTAATAATAGACAATTACCATGAACAAAGAAATATAATAATAACCATTTATTATTGCCTCTAGGGCATATTTCCAACACTTATTTGGGTTAGTTTTCCTTGGGACCACTAAAAAAATACAATTTTCTCTCGCTCTCCCCGCAGCAGCTTCCTGCCCACTTCCTTGAAGCTTCTCGTCCTCTCCCTCACTCCCTCTCGCACCGCTCGTGAAGGCGCCTCGCCGTATCCGCGCTCCCGTCTGCCGCCGGTAAGCATCCCCGCCCTATCCTCCCATTCCAACCCCCTCGTCTCCCTGCGGCCCGTCCGCCCGCCGATAAGTAGTCGCGGCTTCTTGCGCGGCCCGTCCCCGTTGACCTCGGCCAGCGCGACTCCTTGCGCAGGGACGGCGGATTCGGTCGGCGTGCTGCGTGAGAGGCCAGCGCGGCTCCTTGCCGGGCGCGTCCCCATCTGCCTCGGCCAGGGCTCGCTCCGCCAAATCCGGCAGGTAATAGGGTTCAAAGTAGCCAAATAATTAAGAAAGATCATTTATTGTCAATCTAATCCTGCCATCCAAACACCTCTTTGGTTTAGAATTAGTTCAGGATTGGTTCAGGTTTAGAATATAACTCTAACCTCTAACTGAGTTAGAGTATTCAAACAGGGCCATATTCTCCTAAGATGCGTTAACCGCTGAAATCGTTGACTGACAGCAAACTTGTCGATACCGGCAACCCTGCTGTACCGCGGCGTCGGGCGACGACTCTGCGACAGGTACGGGCTACGGGATAGTCAGTCACCCCGTTTGTCCAGTGTGAATTCCAACTCCAGTCTGACTTCATCTCCTTTCGAAACAAGCAGCAGAAATGCAGGGGTAGAAGCTCACGCCATGTCCAAATCCAAATCCAAATAGCTTCGCCTCCGATATGTGGAGGATCCTACTCTGATAGGAGGAGAAGGAAGCAAAAGAGGGAGGCAGCAGAAGCACCATGGTTTCCCTCTGTAAGTACCACACCATGGCTTCTCTCTCTTTCTCTCTCTCTCTCTCTCTCTTATAGAATAGCGCCGATGTATGTTTTTAATCTCGACTTGATCTGAATTTTAATCTTTGACATAAGCTAAGCTCGACTTGATCTGAATTTGATGATCTTACTATTTTGAATCTCGGAGTAGCGCAACTTCATATGACAAAGATGGATTCTGTATCAATCGTCAGACTCTTCAGCACTAATACTACTTAGCTTCAAGATCCTGTAAACTGAATGCATTCTCTGACAGGGCACACCTCCTTCATTGTCCTTGTGCTCCTATTCCTTGGAGGATCCCATGCCAACCCAGCCGCCCGCCGCCACGGTCAGCTGGATGTAAACCACAAGAAGCAGCCACTACAGACATCCAGACCTTACAACATTGCCCACAGGGGTTCCAATGGCGAAATACCCGAAGAGACAGCTGCGGCATATTTGGTAACCAGCAATTTACTCCTGCAATTACCTGTCCTTCCTTCTATGCTGTATCAGATTTAGATGGATATATATTCTAGTGTCAAGTCAAATTCAACTGTATTGATTATTTATGCTAATGATCCACAATAACCAAGAAGGTTATAATCTACTCATTATTATTTATTATATTAATATTATATATTATATATTTATTATTATATACTTATAAAAGCACGAGTTCGGTGAATCCAAATGATCCGAGCCATCCAACCACCTATATCCAACGTCTCACGCTGATCCAATGATGTATTCATCACATCATCAACAATTTTGAAACATATTAGTTGCGCTAATCTTAATTAAAAATGACATTAATTGTATTAAATCAATTAATCTTGGAATAAACACTAATTGTAGTTAATGTTGGAAATAATATTACGGTCAAACTGGATGTGCGTGCACGTACACGATTAGTAGTACTATAATTTTAGGGCAGCACAATCACATGCCCAACCATAATGAAAGGAGGTGTATGTTGAAGCAATACCCCGAAGATCATGTCATGTCCAGATTATTAGGCTGTTATTATACTGATGGAGATTCTCTGAAGACTAAATCCAATATCTTAATGCAAACCTGAATATACATATGCATTGTTTATGGCAGAGGGCAATCGAGGAAGGTGCAGACTTCATAGAGACTGATATACTTGCATCAAAGGACGGACATCTGATATGTTTCCATGATGTAATCCTGGATGCCACGACGGACATCGCGAACCGTACCGAGTTTGCTGGCAGGAAGAGAACTTATGATGTCCAGGGATTTAAGTTGACTGGGTGGTTTATCGGTATGCGACACCATGTCTGAAGCTTCTTTTCTTGCTCTTCTATTTCTGACATTTTTGGCTGTGAATCTAGTTTAACTTTTGGAGTTCTTCTTGCTTCCAGTGGATTTTACTTTAAGAGAACTGAAATCACTGAGGGTGAAACAGCGCTACAATTTCAGGGATCAACAGTATAATTGTATAACTTTTGTCTTCTCTATCTCTCGCTTTTTCATATTGCATTCTGCTTTCTTAAATACTGCTCACAACTCATCACTAATGAAATAAAATACAGTATAACTCGGATGCCTTGATTTGCATAAATTGCTACTTAAATGTCCCTATAAATATATAATCCCCTTTCCCTTTGCAACTGCTAATAATGTTCTCCTACTATGTTGCAGGGAAGTACAATATTCTTACATTTGATGAGTTTATCTTGATTGCACTTCATGCTGACAGGGTGGTCGGAATATACCCAGAGATCAAGAATCCTATTTTCATCAACCAGCATGTAGGTGATTTTAACCTGACCAACTCCTGAGGACACTTTGTTTGTTTAAGAATGAACCAACTTTAATATCTACCAATTTTTTGACCTTTTCCACAATATGATTACTAAACAAACATGCAGGTCAAGTGGTCAGGCGGTAAGAAGTTTGAGGACAAGTTTGTCGGGACGCTTCTCAAGTATGGCTACAAAGGCAAATATATGTCTAAAGATTGGCTCAAGAAGCCACTATTCATCCAATCCTTTGCTCCAACTTCACTAATTTACATCTCAAACATGACAAATGCTCCAAAACTGCTTCTAATATACGACACCACAGTTCCAACTCAAGATACCAACCAGGTAAGATCAGCAGTAAGCACTACCTTTTTTTCCTACCAAGTTCATCACCCGAAAAACTCCTAGTTTTCAAAGACCATTTATAACCTGCAGTCATACTATGAGATAACGTCGAACGGCTATCTCGCGTTCATAAGGAAGTATGTAATTGGGATTGGGCCATGGAAGGATACAATTATCCCCCCAAAGAATAACCATCTAGGCCTTGCAACCGATCTTGTGGCACGGGCACACGCTCTGAATCTTCAGGTGAGCAACACATTTCTCTCTTTTATATATGTACATATATACATATGTCAGGTCTTAGATGACAGTACCATGCTGAATCATGGTGGCGTTGTAGGTGCATCCATACACATTCAGAAATGAGAACTCCTTCCTGCACTTCAACTTCCATCAAGACCCTTATGCTGAATATGAGTACTGGCTCAAAGAGATTGGAGTCGACGCGCTGTTCACCGATTTCACCGGCAGCTTGCACAAGTACCAGGAGTGGACAGCTCCACACCAAAAGAAGGAAAAGAAGTGCAGAGGAACTCCTGCATGAGATCGCCAACACGCTGAAGGTTGATGTTCACTAACCTTAGGTTGCCAAGTCTGTATACCTCCTCCCTTTCAGGAGCTATTTCATTTTTGTCAGTACCGAGAAAATGAACTGGTTAATACCATTCTATGTAATTGTTTCCAATAAATCACGGGAAGTGCCAACTGTAGAGCATCATAGAGTTCGAAAAAAATTCATTTGGTGAAAATTTTCTTTCCATTTCTGCGGGACATGCCAACGATTTTTAACATGGATAATTAGGTGTGCGGTCTTATTTGTTGCCTACTAACCTTGAATAAGGGTCACTCTTCCTTGCAAACAAAAAAATGTGTGCATGATCTAACTTCCACTGTTATTGTAGCGATTTCTGAAGATATCCTACTGCTTTTTCCCTTGAAGTTCTTTCTGGCTGCCTCGCTCCATATGCAAAGCCATCCTCCAAGTTTGGGTGCAGGGTTTCGCACCATCACCCCTATTTTGGGTGTGTTTCTTTTTATCCTCCTTTCTCCCTTTTTTTTTGGCTGGAATAGGCAAAGGTGTGGTGCTTTCTCAGATCCTCAATAACCCCTTCCACAACTTTCCAAGGCGTATGACAACATATAATGCTGTTGTGGCTTTTTTTTTTGGAGAAAAGGTTGCTACGTGTTCATAATAAGAATATGCGGTTACAACACCACACGTACACCCAACGAAGACAAAGCGAAAAGAACATTTGTCCCGGTAAAATTGCAGAAAGGACCTCAAAATAAAAAATAATACAATCAAGTCCTTGGAGATTCCTCTGCACAGAAAAGCAACCATCCACCATCGTCACCCAGTGTCGACGAAATACCGCCGGAGTGGAAGGAGATGAACATCCATCACAACCAAATCCGAAGGAGCACCATCGCAACCAAAGTCGCTTTGTGAGCCGAAGAACATGTCCACCACGAATGGTAGAACAATTTCCAATGTGACACGTGAAAGCCTATGATAGAGTGGAATGGCATTATTTGGAAGATGGGCTTTAGTTTTATCCGGCTGATTACGAAATGTGTGTCTTCAGTCAGATTTTTGGTGCAAGTGAAAGGTGAGTTACTGCCGCATTTAACCCCTTCATGAGATTGCGGCGGGAGATCCCATGTCACCATTTTCTTTTCCTACTGTGTGCCGAATGACTCACTTCCTTGCTCAATTCATATGGTGGTGCGTATGTGGAAAGGGGTATTCGAGTCTTTTTTACTATAAACAGTAGGGTAAACACCCCACTGCATTTTTTATAAATAATGAGCATAGAGTGTAGGGTATTCGAGTTTCAGTGAGATCACCGTGGGTATATCACTTGCTTTTTGCTGATGATAGTCTGATCTTCATCAGTGCAAATATTCATAGTGCGGACAGACTTAATGAGATCCTCCAGATTTATGCAATCTGTTCAGGTCAAAGTGCTGATAAACTGAAGGGTGCAGTTTTCTTGAGCGCCAACTTGCCAAGGAATGTGCGACAGATTGTGAAACAGAGGCTGGGTATTCTAGTCGTGGTCTTCAGTGATAGATATATGGGTCTCCCCACAGTTGTGGCCTGTGGGTAGAATCACCAGTGGCACCTTTGATCATAGGGTGAATTCCATATATGCCACTCAAAATTTGCCTTATCCCCATATGACCCCGCTCCATAAATTTGGCGCCGAGGCCCGAGTATTGGCCTCAAGATCAGATCACTGCACGAACCTCATCACGTCCCATCAACCTCATGAACTCTCATCGCAATGATCTTTCCGTTTTGGCACCGATCCTTGCCAAAATTCGAGAGTTATCTTCATATTTTACTCTTTTTGTCGTTCAACATGTACCTACATCAGCAAACTTACTAGCCCATCTTTGTGCAAAGCGTGCTTGTACGCTGATGGTCACTGATAGCTAGCTAGACTCTGAACCATTGTTCTTGATCAGCGGCCTCCTAGTTGATTGTTCGAGGACCGCTTTTGTTGGATAAAGCTCTTTGAAGTTTCCCACAAAAAAATAACCCTTTTCCTCGGTACCAAACCTGACATATTTGTTGGGAAACGTAGCATGCAATTTAAAAAAAAAATCCTACGCTCACGCAAGATCTATCTAGGAGATGCATAGCATCGAGAGGGGAGAGTGTGTCCACTTACCCTCGTACACCGTTAAGTGGAAGCGTTTATCGCGCGGTTAATGTAGTCGTACTCTTCGCGATCCGATCACGATCCAACCGATCTAGTGCCGAACGGATGACACCTCCGAGTTTAGCACACATGCGGCTTGATGACGTTTAATCCTTCTTGATCCAGCAAGCGGGAGAGGAGAAGTAGATGGGATCACAACCAACACGACGGCATGGTGGTGATGGTGGTGGTGGAACACCAACAGCGCTTCGCTAAGCGTTGCCGGGACGAGGCGGCGGAACTACAGAGTAACGGGAGAGAGAGGGGCGCCAAGGGCTTGGTGTGTTCTCTTGGGGCACCCCCTCCCCTCTATATATATAGGTGGAGGGGCGTGGTAAATAGCCCCTCCAAGCCCTAGGGCGCAACTAAGGGGGAGAGGACTTGGACTCCAAGTCCAATCCTATTCCTACTAGGACTCCTTCCTTTTTTGCCTTCCCTTGCCACATGGGCTTTTGAGGACTTGGTGCGCCTAGACCAATAAGGCCAGGGCGCCTCCCCGCAGCCCATGCTAGCCCTTGGGTCGTGGTGGAACCACTTGTGGACTTCCGGACCCCTCCGGAACCTTCTAGAAGTTTCCCAGTATAATACCGAAAAAAACTGCATCTTTTTCTTGAACCCAAAATATGACTTCTCATATATAAATCTTTACCTCTCGACCATTCCGAGATTCCTCGTGACGTCCGGGATCTCATTCAGGACTCCGAACAACATTTGGTTACCACTCATCAAATATCCCAATACTACTCTAGCGTCAACCAACGTTAAGCGTGCGAATCTGCGGGTTCGGGAATTATGTACAGTCATGACCGAGACACCTCTCCGGCCAATAACCAACAGTGGAACCTGGATGCCCATATTGATTTCTACATATTCCATGAAGATCTTTTATCGGTTGAACCTTTATGACAACATACGTAATTCCCTTTGTCATCGGTATGTTACTTGCCCGAGATTCGATCGTCGGTATCTTCATACCTAGTTCAATCTCGTTACTGACAAGTCTCTTTACTTGTTCCGTAATACATCATCCCGCAACTAACTCATTAGTCACTTTGCTTGCAAGGCTTCTTATGATGTGTATTACCGAGAGGGCCCAGAGATACCTCTCCGATACTCGGAGTGACAAATCCTAATCTCGATCTATGCCAACCCAACAAACACCTTCGGAGATACCTGTAGAGCATCTTTATAATCACCCAGTTACGTTCTGACGTTTGATAGCACACAAGGCATTCCTCCGGTATCCGGGAGTTGCATAATCTCATAATCGAAGGACTATGTATTTGACATGAAGAAAGCAATAGCAATAAAACTGAACGATCATTATGCTAAGCTAACGGATGGGTCTTGTCCATCACATCATTCTCCTAATGATGTGATCCCGTTATCAAATGACAACTCATGTCCATGGTTAGGAAACCTTAACCATCTTTGATCAACGAGCTAGTCAAGTAGAGGCTCACTAGGGACACAGTGTTTGTCTATGTATTCACACATGTATTTAGGTTTCCGATCAATACAATTCTAGCATGAATAATAAACATTTATCATGAATAAGGAAATATAAAATAACAACTTTATTATTGCCTCTAGGGCATATTTCCTTCAGTCTCCCACTTGCACTAGAGTCAATAATCTAGGTCACATCGCCATGTTATTTAATACCAATAGTTCGCATCTTTATGTGATTAACACCCATAGTTCACATCGCCATGTATCAACACCCAAAGGGTTTACTAGAGTCTATAATCTAGTTCACATCGCTATGTGATTAACACCCAAAGAGTACTAAGGTGTGATCATGTTTTGCTTGTGAGAGAAGTTTAGTTAACGGGTCTGCCACATTCAGATCCGTATGTATTTTGCAAATTTCTATGTCTACAATGCTCTGCATGGAGCTACTCTAGCTAATTGCTCCCACATTCAATAGGTATCTAGATTGAGACTTAGAGTCATCTAGATCAGTGTCAAAGCTTGCAGCGACGTAACTCTTTACGACGAACTCTTTATCACCTCCATACCAAGAAACATTTTCTTAGTCCTCTTTAAGGTAAATAAGGATAATTTTGGCCGCTGTCTAGTGATCTAGTCCTGGATCACTCCCCTTGTCAAACTCATGGTAAGGTACACAATAGGTCTAGTATACAGCATGGTATATTTTATAGAACCTATGGCTGAGGCATAGGGTATGACTTTCATTCTCTCTCTATCTTCTGTCGTGGTCGGGTTTTGAGTCTTACCCAACTTCATACCTTATAACTCAGATAAGAACTCCTTCTTTGACTGATCTATTTTGAACTCCTTCAAAATCTTATCAAGGTATGTACTCATCGAAAGTCTTATCAAGCGTCTTGATTTATCTCTATAGATCTTGATGCCCAATATGTAAGCAGCTTCACCGGGGTCTTTCTTTGAAAAACTCCTTTCAAACACTCCTTTATTCTACATTATTTCCCATCAAACAATATGTCATTCACATATACTTATCAGAAAGGCTGTAGTGCTCCCACTCACTTTCTTGTAAATACAGGCTTCACCGTAAGTCTGTATAAAACTATATGCTTTGATCAACTCATCAAAGCGTATATTCCAACTCCGAGATGCTTGCACCAGTCCATAGATGGATCGTTGGAGCTTGCACACTTTGTTAGAACCTTTAGGATTGACAAAACCTTCTGGTGCATCATATACAACTCTTCTTTTAATAAATCCATTAAGGAATGCAGTTTTGACATCCATTTGCCAGATTTCATAAAATGCGGCAATTGCTAACATGATTCATCGTAGTAAACACCTTGAACTTGTCGAAAACCTTTTGCGATAATTTGAGCTTTGTAGATAGTAACACTACCATCAGCGTCCGTCTTCCTCTTGAAGATCCATTTATTCTCTATGGTTTGCTGATCATCGGACAAGTCAACCAAAGTCCATACTTTGTTCTCATACATGGATCCTATCTCAGATTTCATGGCCTCAAGCCATTTATCGAAATCTGGGCTCATCATAACTTCTTGATAGTTCGTAGGTTCGTCATGGTCTAGTAACATGACCTGCAGAACAGGATTACCGTACCAATCTGGTGCGGAACGTGCTCTGGTTGATCTACGAGGTTCGGTAGTAACTTGATCTGAAGTTTCATGATCATTATCATTAGCTTCCTATCTAGTTGGTGTAGGCATCACGGGAACGGTTTTCTGTGATGAGCTACTTTCCAATTCGAGAGAAGGTACAATTACCTCATCAAGTTCTACTTTCCTCCCACTCACTTCTTTCGAGAGAAACTCCTTCTCTAGAAAGGATCCATTCTTAGCAACAAAGATCTTGCCTTCGGATCTGTGGTAGAAGGTGTACCCAACAGTTTCTTTTGTGTATCCTATGAAGATGCACTTCTCCGATTTGGGTTTGAGCTTACCAGGCTGAAGCTTTTTCACATAAGCATCGTTACCCCAAACCTTAAGAAACGACAACTTAGGTTTCTTGCCAAACCACAGTTCATACGGTGTTGTCTCAACGGATTTAGACGGTGCCCTACTTAACGTGGATGCAGCTGTCTCTAATGCATAACCCCAAAACGATAGTGGTAAATCGGTAAGAGACATCATAGATCGCACCATATCTAATAAAGTACGGTTACGATGTTCGGACACACCATTACGCTGTGGTATTCCAGGTGGCGTGTGTCGGTGTCAAAACCGGCGGATCTCGGGTAGGGGGTCCTGAACTGTGCGTCTAAGGTCGATGGTAACAGGAGACGGGGGACACAATGTTTACCCAGGTTCGGGCCCTCTCTATGGAGGTAATACCCTACTTCTTGCTTGATTGATCTTGATGAATATGAGTATTACAAGAGTTGATCTACCACGAGATCGTGATGGCTAAAACCCTAGAAGTCTAGCCTGTCTGACTATAATTGTATATCCTCTACGGACTAAGCCCTCCGGTTTATATAGACACTGGGGGGGCTAGGGTTTACACAAAGTCAGTCACAGGGAAAGGAATCTTCATATTTGGTCGCCAAGCTTGCCTTCCACGCCAAGGAGAGTCCTATCCGGACACGGGTAGAGTCTTCGGTCTTTATATCTTCACAACCCATCAGTCGGCCCATGGCTAACAGGTCGGACGCCCGAGGACCCCTTAGTCTAGGACTCCCTCAGTAGCCCCTAAACTAGGCTTCAATGACGAGTTGTCCGGCGCGCAGATTGTCTTCGGCATTGCAAGGCGGGTTCCTTCTCCGAATATTCCAACACAGTCTTCGGACGCAACGAACGTGTCCGGATCTGCAACACAAATACCACACACAACCGCAGAGAGTATAATATTTCACGAGTCCAATCCGCCGACAATTTTTTGTAATGTGACATCACGTTTTCCCGGTCGTTATTTCGAACCGTTTCTTGTCCTGCCGTTCCACGTTTCGAGGCACGGTTTTTATTGGCACGTCTCGTCGAGACAGAGATTGTGTCCCCTTATTACGGGATTCTCATCAATACGAGTGTGGGTAACCCAACCGTTCCATTGGGATGATTCCTTAGGAATAGGCAGGTTTTCAGGCTTAGGAGGAGGCGTTCGATATCCGTTGCCTTTATAAAGGAGCCAAGGGCCGTCTTATTTTACGCCGACCCTTTCGTCAGCCCTTCCAACTTCGAGTTCTAGCACCCAAGGTTCGACTTCATTGCTTCAAGCTTCCCAATCATGTCCGGATCCAGCCTGCAAGGCCGGTGGGTGGCTTCCTCTGTTACAGAGGAGGACATTGCGAAGCTTCGTGCGGCCAGATACCTGACCGCGGAGATCCCCCACAGGCTCCCTGCACGAGGGCAGGTTATTCCTACTCCCAGATCCGGCGAGAGGGTTGTATTCATCTCCCACTTCCTCCGAGGGCTGGGATTCGCCCTTCACCCCTTCGCCCGGGGGCTCATGTTTTACTACGGACTAGATTTTCACGATCTAGCCCCAGATTGTTTCCTTCACATCTCGACGTTCATTATCACGTGCGAGGCCTTTCTCCATATTCCCCCACACTTCGGCTTATGGCTCAAGACCTTTAGTGTGAAGCCGAAGGTAGTCGATGGGGAACAGGCGGAGTGCGGAGGTGCTATAGTGAGCAAGCTTACCAATGCTCCCTGGCCAAAAGGCTCCTTCACCGAAACTACCAACCCATGGCAGCGGGAGTGGTTTAACGTCACTGAACCCTGCGGTACCAAGTGGGCAGCTATACCTGCGTTTCGATCTGGCCCTCCGTTACAGCTTGCATCATGGATTAATAAGGGGCTGGGCTGGGGATCAATTGACGAAGTGCAGACTCTACAGAGCCGCATCCGGAGCCTCCTTGAGAAGGACATCGATCTTGTCAACGTGATTCAAGTAATGCTGGTCCGCCGGGCCCTGCCGTGCCAGCGACGGCCTCTCCGTATGTGGGAGTTTAACCGGAAGGACCACGGACTCTCCAACACTTCTTCAGCACTACGCACAAAGGAATGTGGAAGTTGTTTTTCGGGAAACGGAAGCAGTGGCCGGACACCACCGAGGACATCGGCCTTGACTGCAACCATCCGGATACCTCGGTAAGCGCTCGACTCCCGAACAATTTTTAGCTATGCATGCCGTAATATGATACTGAGCAAACTATCTTCTTCCAGGGCTGGATAAAGAAAGCGGAGCGAATTAGGTGTCGGCCCCCCTTCCCGAAGACTCAGTGGATCCCGTACTAACAAGGATGCGGGCCCCGGCACCGTACCAGATGCCTGTGAAGGAGGACAAGGCGGAGAGCGGGAGGACTAAAGGTGGCCTCCATCCCAAAGGTATATCAGACACTGTGTCCGGGGAGATCAAAATCCCATCGCCCGAAGACAAAAATAAAGGAGAAGCCAACATCCCTTGTCCCCATAGAAAGAAAAGGGCCGCCTCCGAAGATTGGGAGGAAAAGGCCCCTAAGCGAGGCAAGATGCCTCTGTCGGGCGGCTCGGGCTTCAAGGACGACGTCATCGCGCAGTCCCACAGCGAGGACAAGCCTTTAGCCAAATCGTAAGTGAACAAAGGTGTTTTAAACATATCCCGTTCCTCTCCTGTGACCAAGGTAACATCTAGAATATATATTTTTACAGCTCGGCACACAGTCTTCTTCAACAATCCTCTTCCTCGGGGGATCTTCTCCTGGAGATGATGGAAAGTGAGACGCCTCCACCGGTCGCCTCGCCCAATAGGGCCGACGACCTCAAGGTGTCGTCCCGGAGGGTCTCTCCTGATCAACAAGTGGTGCGAGGGATGATGAAGACACTACCCGAAGGTGATACTTCGGTAGCCCAGGGTCCGGGGGCCAACAATAAAGGCCCCGGACTGTCGGGCTTACAGCTGGAGACAACTCTAGGGACGAATAAACGGATCCCTTCAAAGGGAGGCCGTACTCCTACAGCAGTTTCCGGAGATCCAGAAGCGCCGGATATATTGACGAACATGCTGCGACGGGCGTCCGTATCAGAGGAACATCGTACCTTGATGGGTACGGTGGTTGAAAAAGGTTCTGTCCGCGAAAAGCGGATTGAATGAAGCCTTCACGAGCCTGCTAAGAGGCTTCGAGGTTAGTAATGTAATGTTTTCGATTGTGTTTTATTCACAAAATGCTCCTGTGTATAGATAGTAGCCCCTGACACTCTGACTGGCTTCCCAAGGGAAGCGATCAGAGGATCAAAAAGATATGCCCAGGCAATAATCTGACTAATTGGAACACATGTTGTTACCTCCTTGGCTACTGCCCGAACTACAGAGGTTGCAGATCTGCAGCGGAAGATTGATGAGGCGGATGATGACATCACGCTTATCAACAAGCGTCTTGACGAGCCACAAGGTATGTATTTGGGGCAGTCATTACATGCATTAATCATGACGCCAAGGATTGTATACTGAGAAATGCATAACTGCAGATGGTGCCGCCATAGTTGCCCTAACCCTAAGCCCGGGCCAAGGAGCAGGCCCGGGTTAGCAATGCGGCTGCCGAAAAGGCGTCTGCTGAGTTAAAGGCCGAACAGGCTGCTCGGCACCAATACGATGAGAGAATATCCACGATGGCGCATGAGCTAAAGGATGCCTCTAGCCGCTGTGAATTCCTCGAGAAGGATAATAAAGCCAAAACGGCTGATCTTGACAAGGCCTTACGAGAGGCGAAAGAAGCGCGGTCCGAATCTAGAGCGGCCCGGGAGGAGATCCGGCAAGCTGGGGAGATCGCGGCTGGTAAGCCCTTTTTATTACAAACTAAGTTCGGCGATCCGAATTATGCCCCGCTTAATCAAGTGTGGAGTTCTCCAGACGCGTTATTGGACTTGCCGAAGAGTGCTTCCGATGCGGCGCAGTTTTACCAAGCGCAAGAAGGATATGTGACGGAGAAGCTTTTCTGGTCACAATTCGGTGTGTCAAAGTGCCCGCTGTTGCTGAACGAACAGATGACCCAATGGGCCGAGCTCCACAGACTATCCGGTTCTGCCATGAAGGAAGTCGTGGTCGGGCTGTGGCCGACCGAGCCAATTCCGGATAGTTATTTTGGTTTGGTGCGGTGACTTGCTGATGCGGTGCTGCGTATCGACGCCGTTAAGTGGTCGGCGTGCATTGAGGGTGCACAGATGGCCTTGATACGTCTCCAACGTATCTATAATTTTTTATTGTTCCATGCTATATTATATTCTGTTTTGGACATTATTGGGCTTTATTATACACTTTTATATTATTTTTAGGACTAACCTATTAACCGGAGGCCCAGCCCAGAATTGCTGTTTTTTGCCTATTTCAGAGTTTCGCAGAAAAAGAATATCAAACGGAGTCCAAACGGAATGAAACCTTCGGGAACGTGATTTTCGGAACGAACGTGATCCAGAGGACTTGGACCCTACGTCAAGACATCAATCAGGAA